>NC_090265.1:730203776-730506806 GCF_040414725.1 Anabrus simplex
TTCAGCTGTCCAAAAAAGATGGAAATCACTTGGAGGGCTATACAGTGTGTGATCCAAAACTTCCCACTTGAAAGAGTCAATCAGTTCCCGAGTCTGGACAGCAGTGTGAGGCCTTGTGTTATCGCGAAGGAGCAAAATTCCCTTTGTCAGCATGCTGTATCTTTTGTACTGAGCCACATGTTGGAGTTTGGTCAAGGTTATCATGAATCTTCTGTCCTCGTGAATTTTCCTGTCAGGTGCAGTCACCAAATCTTCTGCGATCACAGATGGCTGACCTGAGCGTTCTTTGTCATGAACATTTTAATGGCCACTTTTGAACTCTCTTACCTTCGCTCATTGCATTATCACCATAAAACTCACCAAGCTGACAATGAATGTCTGCAGCTGACATGTTTCTTGCACTCAAAAAACATATTACAAACTATACCTCACACGCGATGGGTGATTAAAAAATCTTGAACATTTTAAGGATGCACAGTTCTGAGTACAGGTTAGCTACATAGCTGCAAGTGATGCCTGCTTGTTTGCAAAGGATGCTGGAAGGTAGCACACACATTTTTTGCAGCGTGCGTGCTAATGACGAGATTATAAAAAGAAATGGCCCTTACTTAAAAAGCAAACTTCACAGTCGCATTTATTTTTAACTACAACAAAAACAGTTTCATGAACACTAATGCTATCTGTCGCTTCAGTTTCACTATAGAGCTCATCTGGTTTCATCAGCACCACATCCAGAATATTTTCCCCCCCTAGATCATCCACTGCAATCATGTTCCTTTCTATGTTGTTGTCCACATAATTCTGCATCAGCATTAGTGCCATGCCATTCATGTCTGTACACCCCAAAAACATTACTTGCCTATCTGTAGAGACAGAGAATTTCCAGTTGTTCATCCTAAACTTTTCCATAGCTTACAAATTCTTTTTTCGTCATTATGAATACTCCCCCTCCTATCTGTTCTCGTCTGTCTCTACGATAAACACTTCAGTTGTGAGAGAAAGTTTCTGCAACCAAAACATCACTTCACAGCCAGTATTTCAAGGTTCTCTACCAAGTACATAACGTACTTGTAACTAAAACCTAGCTGAAAGGACAAATCATCATCTGGTGGAAGGCCATGGTAGGTGGAGGAATATAGACCCAAAATTAGACACTTGGCCCCCCACTTTACAGGTGCTTTTATATCTTTTAAATTTCAATTTCAGTGTCATAGTCCTTTTTATGTATTGGAAGAAAGGAATTGTTTCCTTCATTTTTAAAATGCAACAACAACAACAACAACAACAACAAACAACAATACACTTGCAGGTGAACCTGAACTGCTGGAATACATCAGAACCAGTAACGGACTGGATGGACAACAATGGACTCGCTCGCACCGAGGAAGGCTTTATGGACCTATGGGAGTCGTTCCAGAACCGAGCGTACGAGAAACTGGTGGCTGCAAACGGGGGCAAGGAGATGCCCGTCATCTTATGGACCAGTGGCCTCACAGAGAAGGGCAGAGTGGACAAGCACTTGGACAAGGACAAATATATCATCCAGATATGGACCAAGGGTGAAGATCCTGTTGTAGCTGAACTTGTCCAGAAGGGCTTTAAGGTCATCTTCTCCAACTATGATGCTCTCTATCTTGACTGTGGGTTAGTATGTCAATCACTTTCAATACAGACATCATCTGCATTTTCATTTGGCTAAATGGTCAGTGCTCAATTCACAGCCAGTTTGGGGATCAATTCCTCTTGCTTGGAGACTGGGTATTTGTGTTTGTCTCTTCATCCAGACACAACACATCATGTTACCAACCACAACAGTTAGGAAGAGCATATGGTCATAAAATTGAGCACCTTCTATCCCTATCAAGGTGTGCGAAAAGCAATGCGTGACATTCTTAAATTATTTTCAGAATGCCTTTGAAAAATGAAACACATTGTCAATTTTTAGGGCAAAGAATTTATAAGATGTACACATGAAAATACATATGTACAAAGAAGTCAATTTACAACTTATGTAAAAGAGCTTGCACAAAGGTAAAGAGGAATGGATCAAAGATGGCAATATGCAGGCATGTATTTAGATTTTGGAAATTTCTTTTGGGAAAGTGTTCTGGGAGCATTCATCAATTAATTTATTCAAAATAAAATCAAAATCACTTTATTTGCAAATGAGGTGTCTACCTCGGTGGTAAATGGTACACAGAAGTCCACAGCCTGTTTCCAGTCATTTGACTGGGTCAGGAATGGAATGAATGAAGCCCCCACTAGCAATGAGGGTAGGAATCGTGCCGGCTGCCAAAGCTTGTTGCACTCCTCTGGGACAATGATTAATGAATGACAGATGAAATGAAATGATATTGGAGAATGTTGCTGGAATGAAATATGACAGGGAAAACTGGAGTACCCAAAGAAAAACCTGCCCTGCTTCCGCTTTGTCCAGCACAAATCTCACATGGAGGGACTGGGATTTGAATCACGGAAGCCACCGGTGAGAGGCCGGCACACTGCCGCCTGTGCCATGGAGGCTTCTACAAAAGTACATTATTATCAAGCATTACATTTTAAATTAACATGAGAAGAAGACATTTTCCTAAAATACAATATTATACAATTTACAATAACAATTTTTCTACTAAACACACAGCTCATCCTTAAATTTAAATTATTTGCACAATTCTATTCATAATTTCTTCTGTAATTACAAACATAATCAACTGATATACAATCTGTGGAATTACTTCAAATAATACTATATAACTGCTATACGATTAAAATTTACATTGCATTTAAAAAAAAACAAATTTTGGTACCTAACAAGCAGATTAAATACTACAAGTAACTACTGGAAAGTAGTACATGAAATTCTAACCACTGACATCAATAATGATGGTAAGGAAATACTCTTAAGAGTACAAGATATGGTTATAAGAAATCCATGAGAGATATCAACAACATTTAATAAATATTTCACTAATATTAATCAGAACCCAACTACTAAGATTCCAATTTAGGAACAGGGCAACGTAGTTCTCTGTTTTTACACCCTACCAATGATACTGAAATATTAAATACAATTAATTAGGAAACTGTAGCTGTATCCGATAATACGTTGTAAGAAGCAGGCTCTGTACCCAGTCACCTAAATTACACATTTTATGAATAAATAATGTATTATTTAGTGAGGCTACAGTCCCCAAAATGTTCAAGGTCTCTAAAATCATACCAATATATAAAGGATCAGATAAATTTGACATTAATAATTATAGTCCAACTTCTATCTTACACAAAATTTTAGAAAACTTAGAGAGAGAGACTGCTCAGCTTTTTACTTAAAAAATAATTATTTTTACATATATCAGTATGGATGTTTAAGAAATTCTAAAATGTATAGTGCAATAGATGATACAATAATTAAATTCTAGGATACCTTAGACTAAATGTATAGTGCTAGTTCAAGGTTCCTTGCCTTCCATCATCATCCACATTTCTTTGCTCCAGCAAGCTGGGTGCGGTTGTGTATGAGCCTCCTCCAGTTTGTTCTATCCATCTACAGATGCTGCTCATATATGCGACACCAGTTTACATCTCTAATTTCAAGGTCCTTCATTACCTGTTTTTCCCAAACATCACGAGGTCTTCCTCTTGGTCTCTTCCCAGGAACATTGTGTTCAAAGTATGTTCGAGGAGTCCTGTGAGGGTTCATTCTTTTCATGTGACCATACCATTGCAATCTCTTCAGTTCTAGAGTCTCCAGCAAGCTTCTTTCCAATCCAAGCTGTTGTCGGATATCCACATTCCTTATTTTATCCATTTTTGTTTTTTGTAGACAAGAATGGAGAAACTTCATTTCTGTTGCCTGAAGACAATTCTTTGTTGGTCCAGTAAGTATTGCTGCTTCCACACCATACGTCTACTATATTTTGTACAAGCTGATATTGGAAACTAACGGAAATGTTTCATCCCAAAGTATTTGACGTACAGAATGATAGAATTTGGAAGCTTTCTGTATTCTGTTACTAATCTCTTGATGTATGGTATTGTCTGATGACAGAACACTACCTAAATACTGGAAGTTATCTACAATATCCATCTCCTCATCTCCAATTCTTAGATGAACAGTTGGAGAGTTTCTATTCATCACCAAGCCAACTGTCTTAGTTTTGCTGATTTTGAGACCTAAGGTTGTAAAAGTTTCATGCCAGAGATCTAGTCTAGTTTGTACTTCTGCTTCTGTCTCCCCCCCCATACCATTACATCATCAGCAAACACCAGGGCATTAGTTGTTGGATCCTTTCTCTTAACTGCTTTTAAAACTTCATCCATTATGATTATGAAGAGAAGTGGTGAAAGACAACTTCCTTGCTGGACTCCACTCTTCATTTCAAACCAACCTGACCTTCCATCCTGGACCTGGACACAACACTTGGTTTCATCATATAATCGTTGTACTCGTGCTATGATGTCATCGGGTACTTTCTTATGTCTCAAACATTCCCATATATGCCTGCGTGGTACATGGTCATATGCTTTCTGGATGTCCTGATACACAGTTATAAGTGTTTTATCTATCTCCCAATACTTCTCATAGAGCATTCTGGTGGCAAAAATGAGGTCTATAGTTGATCTATGAGGTCTAAATCCATGTTGTTCCTCCTCAAGTGTAGGTTCAACATATTTTCTAATTCTGCTCTCAAGGATGGATTCGTAGATTTTGAGACCATGTGATAGCAGTGTTATACCTCTGTAGTTGGTACATTTCTTTCTATCACCTTTTCTCAACAATGGGATGATGACTCCTTGCTTCCAGTCATTGAGTATTACATTACATTCTCTTTCCAGATTCTATGTAGTACCCTGTACATCCACTGTTATCCTACCTCTCCTAGTGCTTTGATCATCTCAACACTTAATTCATCTGATCCAGTTGACGTGTTGTTTTTCAGCTTAGATATTGCTGTCTCTACTTCCAACCATGTCAGATTAGTGGTATTTGTGCTGCCAAAATCATAAGGTTCATCTAATGAGGTGACATTTTCATAACAGTTCAGCAAAGTTTCAAAGTGCCTTTGGAACTCCTGTAATATTTTGGTCTTATCCCTAGTCACCCCACCATTAGAAAGTTCTACAGATTGAATAGATTCATTTTGAGTTCTTCTATCCTTATATATACTGTATAACAGTTTTTTTAAATTTCCATCCTGCGTTATTTTGGTAGCCAAATCTTCCTTGCATTTCTGCTTTTCAGCTACAACCAACTGTTTGACCTGTAATTTTTTCTCTCTGTAAAGTGACAGCTTCTCCTCTATTTTGTGTTGATCTCCTCGCATTCTTGCTTGATATAAGGATCTTTTTGCATGGTTTCTGTCATTGATAGCCTTTTTAATATCATCATTCCACCAGGCAGTTTCTTTAGGTTTCTTTATTTGACTCTGTCGTCCACATACTTTTTCTGCTGTACCAACCACAACCTTCTTTAGAGTATCCCATTCTTCATCTACCAATTTCAGTTCTTCTCTTGACAACAACCTGCACACACCTTCCCTGAATTCTTCCTTTACACTTGGCTCGGTTAGTCGTCAAGTTTTTATTTTTGGGACTCTTTTGTTACAGACTTTGGGAGGTCTTTCCTCTGCAATAACTGCAACCAACAGTCTATGGTCTCCACCAAGGTCTTCACTTGGAATGACCTGAACATCATTGACATTTTTCTATACATTTTGATCTATCAGAATATAATCTATTACTGTACCAATTCTGTCATCCCAGCTATATCTTGTGATTTTATGGGAGTCCCTTTTCTTTAACCAAGTGTTACTCACTATCAGGTTGTTTCTCATGCATAGATCTAGCATATATTCTCCCTCTTGATTTCTGTTTCCCATTCCATGAGTGCCCAGTACGGATTTATATCCTATTCGTTGTGAGCCAACTTGTGAATTAAAATCACCCATTACAATTAGATTGTCATACTCAGTGTGTTCTTCCAAGTTATTAAGGAAGTTGGCCTTTTCCTCTTTTGAGCATCCTATCTGTGGAGCATAGACTTGGATCACATTGTACTTTTTCCCTCCTAAGTTCACAGATAACTTAATTATCCTTTCACTAACAAACTCAACTTCACTACAAGCATCTCTGTCTTTATGTATTAAAAATCGTACTCCATTCTTAGACTCTACTTCATTTGCAGACCAGTAGAGATCTGATATTCATTTTCCCAGTCTTCTTCCACTTTGATTCACTCAGGCCCATGATCAGAAGTTTCCTCCTTCCATGAGGTCGACCAGCTCTTCAGTTTTGTTTGTCAATGTCAGGATATTTAATGTTCCCACTCTGATACTTTGTCTTCGTTTGGTTTGGGTAGCTGGTATAACATCGGGCTGTAAACGGTCATTTGCACCAAACTGATGTCGTCGTCATGAATTCCTACATCCGAAGCTCATATTATTCTTGAAAGCGACTTCTTCAGTAATCCCTCTGTTGACCTACTGAGCCTAACACAGACGGAGATTTCCTTTCAGGGTTTTCTCCCTTAGCCTTTGGTGTCCAGTCACCTCAACCTACAAGGCAGCAGGTACCTACTTTAACATCTTGGTGCTCTTAGAGTCATATTACTAAATCATTAGGTCTAATTTATTTAATTTATCGATCAGAGGCTCTCTTGCCTTTCACCAATTACCCATTGAATCTTTGCCAGCAATATCAGTTATGCTTAATTCATTTTTCTATTTCAACTCATCTAATCATCTCCCAAGTTTCATCTGTAAGTCGTAGTATATTACACTCTATATTTCCTTACCCTATCCTAACATGGTGAAGTCACGACAAGCCTGGCAAGCAGGCGATGGATTAAAAGTTGGTTTTAAGTAAAAGAACACTAAGCCGGACAGATATATCAGAAGACTACTTTTGCAAGACAATGGACTACAATTCTGAACAGTGAACATTATGACATTAAAAATCAAGAAGGAGCAAATTATAGATGTGATGGAGGAAAGGAAAATAGGTATATAGTACTAAATTTGGCAGAGACAAGGTGGAGAGGAGAAGGTAGTAGAAAACTCAGGAATGGTTTCTGGCTATACTGAGGTGTAAAGGAAGAAAGAAGGGATAGTGGGGTGAAGTTGTAACAAGAAAGGGACTGAATGCGGAAGTTAAAAGAATAAGTGACCAAATTATGTAAATAAAAATATTTGTAAAAGGAAAAAGCTTGGAAGAACTTCAAGTGAATGCCCTTCAGGTAGGCTGCAGTCAGTAAGAGAAGAAGATTTTGTGGATCAATTGCAGAAACAGCTAAACGGCCAGCACATTATAGTCATGGAAGATTTAAATGCCCGAGTAGGAACTGATAGGAGGAGCTACAAGAATGTGCTGGGACCAGAAGGCTGCGGAAAGAGGAATGAGGAAGAGAGAAATTGCTGGAGTTTTACAATTGTTGAGTTGTTGAGCTGATGGCAGGAAACTCATGATTTAAGTAGGAAAGCCACAAGATTAAATGGTACAGCAGGGATTATGCAATGTAGCAAGTGATCATATTTTCAATTAATTATCCACAGAAAGCTTAGCTTTGAAATATGGAGTGACACTTACACCACAGTTATCACATGTCACTGTAATGGGTTTTGCAGATGACACGGTGATTATTGGTAAAAATAAAGAGGTGGCTTTAGAATTAATACTATTGCCATGAAGACATTTACAAATATCAGGATTGAAATAAACCTTCAAAAATGCTTTGGGGTAATATACAAAATGGAAAATTAATTGAAGATACTTTAGTAACTAAGGAGAATTGCAAAATTCAAACAATAGGGTGAAGCTGTTCATTATCTCAGCCTCTCTTTCAGTCAAACAATTACTTTGGAGGTCAACACAATAATGAAAAATCTACATAGAAAATTAAACCTGCTTATCTCTTCACCACTGCTTAAATCTGGTCAGAAATTTGTCATGCTGAATGCAGTAATCTGTCCCATTCTTATTTACCCACTTCAGAATGCTGAACTGGTTAAGATACCAATTATTCTTCTAAATGACACCAATAAAATAATTAGAAGCACATTGAAAGAACGTTTACTGCTATATACTGACATCCGTGACAACACCTTATACACTGATAAAAGGTATAAAGGTCTTGGACTTTTTGAAATGTTGTGGGAAGCTTCAGTTCAACACAGTAATGCCTGCAGTATGTTAATTAAAACTGTCAATGCTTATATGTTCACTAATCAGACCCCACCTTATGAAAAAACAACATGTCTGCGTTCTTTGAACATTACCAGTGTCAATCAGGTTACCAATCACCAGAATGGTCTTCTCGATCCAAGGAAAATTCATCAAGAACTTAGAGAACTTGAAATGGCAGCTTGGTCTGCATTATCTCATAAAGGCATTTAGAGTGGAGATATACTTAGAATATCTACCTGTCAATAGTTCGATAAAACAACATCATGAAGACCTTTCCTGCAGTGAAGCTATTAAAATGATTCCAATGTTATAGCAGTCAGAACTGTTCCGGGCAGGGCTGTAGTAAGAAGATACACTGGCTCATATCGTTGGATCTTGTCTGTTCAGTGATAAAAATGAAAATCCATAGCCTGTTTCCAGTCATTCGACCGGGTCGGCCCCATCTAACGGCGAGTGTAGGAATTGTGCTGGCTACCGAAGCCTGTCGCACTCTGCTGGGGCAATAATTAATGACTGACAGATGAAATTAAATGATAGTGGAGAGTGTTGCTGGAATGAAAGATACAGTGAAATCCGGAGTACCTGGTAAAAAAAAAAAAAAAACCTGTCCCTCCTGTGCTTTGTCCAGCACAAATCTCACATGGAGTGACTGGGATTTGAACCATGGACCCTAGTGGTAAGAGCCCAGTGCACTGCCACCTGAGCCATGAGGGCTCCTGTTCAGTGATGTACCACCATAAAATTAGGTCCTTCACTGATGAAGAACTTGGTAAGGAAGGTTTTAACGTGCATGAAAAGGTCCACGGCATATCATGTTACAAGAACGTGCAATGCTACATAACAGACCCGACTATCAGCTCTGAGCATCATCTAGGCCAGCCTGAAGAAGTAAACACCGAGAAAGGATACCTTACTATAAAGGGAAGTCCATGTTGATGATATCATGGTAATAGGGTTAACGCTTGGAGCCTGTGGTTCTGGAAAACGTTCAGTTTACCAAAGGACAGAATTTTGGACCTTGACTGTAATATTTCTTACAAAATTGTACAAAATTATTTTGATATCCTCCTAGTCAATACTATAATAATATTTCACGTCCAATTAAGACGAAACTTTACACACAAACAGACATGTTTCAACCCGGCATTGGGTCATCCTCAGTAAGACATATATAATGAATTAAAACATTGGACACAAAATGTTAGTTAAAAAGTTTTTCCTTAAAAAGCATGATGAAAGTTAAAAATTATGAGATGGTGATCATTGAAATAGCCTTCAGCTGGAGGTCTTTACTGCTGGACTCCATATTCAGAGAACACGAGTGACACAAGCAGGCCAAATAACACTAAAAATAAGATGGTTCAACTTCAGTAATGCTTATGTAGGCCTATATCAGCCCATGTCAAAACATAACAATTAAACCAACAGTTTACAGATACTAGTTGAACCACACCAAGGGACAACAAAAACATTGAAAAAAAATGACCAATGCATGTCTATGTCTGTGTAAATTTTCATCTTAATTGGATGTAAAATATTATAGTATTGACTAGGAGGATATCAAAATAATTTTGTACAATTTTGTAAGAAGTTCAACCGTCAATACCGGTCGAGTCTGTAATATCTGTAATATGCGGTTCAGTAGGAAGAGTGTGATCTCACATCTACGACCAGTGAATGTCATTTATGATCCACATTCTTGATTTTAGTCTGACTTCAATCAGTCTACTGATAATGCATGTTATTTCTCATCTTTGTAGCTTTTACATTTTTCAATTGCCTAGTGTAGACTTTTTCCATTGTTGGTAGCTCATACATACAGTAAGTTGATGGTTTAATAAATCATGTGTCTCTCTTCAGCAATCCATACCAACTCATCTTCACTAATCTGTATTCCTCTCTGCGGGCTGTGAGTACAATTTCAAATTACATTAATAAATTGCTCTGTAAATTAAATGTTGTTTATTGTACATCTTGGGCCAATGCCATTAGCTGATGACTTCAGCTTGCAACATGAAGTCTTTGTAAATGAATGGAAATTTCAAAAATGGCAGAGAACATAACAGGGGATCTATACCCCTTGGATCTTCCCTTTAAATACATCCTTGGCAATGTGTGAAGAGAATGAGTTTGTCTTTTTGTATTTTTGTGTTTGTCTGATGCACCTCTACCCACACTGACAGCATGGTATGTTTTTCTCTCCACATTTCTAGCTTTCTGTTGATTTCTTAATTGCATATAGGTATTACCACTATAGTTCATGGCATGATACGTTCTTTGGCTGTACCAACTCATTCTTACTGATTATTTTTGTATTTCATTTGTTATTTCAAAACAGCTATTCACAGAGGTTTGCAGACTGAATGCTAAAAGGCATAACAGTCTATAATGAATATGTATGTACAGAGAGGTCCAGAAAAATGTAGACACTTTTTTATAGTTAATATCTTAGGAGCAAACTGACATATCGTTACAATTCTTGCATGGTAGCACAGTCCATTGTTTTTTCAACAGATGATGAAGGTCATGTGAATGGTGCGACAATCTTGGCACATGTTTTCCAGCAGATGACAGTGCAGCAATGAATGAAGTAAGATTGTTGTTTGAGCAATGCAAGGCCGTGTTGAAGTGGTACTGGAAGTACAGAAACATGATGGAGGCACAACGGCAATGGCATAATGTGTACGGAACTCAGCCACAACACGTACAACAATTTGTCATATTCGGGATGAATTTGAAGCCGAAAGTACTGTTCATGATGTGCACAAGGAAAGGTCTGGCCAATCAAAAACATCAACAAGTCCAGCTTCGAGTGCTGCTGTGTTGAAACATTTTACTAGATCACCTCAAAATCTGTGAATCAGGTTGCACGTGAAAGCAGGGTAAGCCGATCAACCGAACGATGAATTCTGAAGGCTGCAAAGTGTACATTCCAAGATTGCTACACGCTATGAATGAGGATGACCCAGATCAAAGGATGGAGTACTGCGAGTGGTTTGAAGGCATGCTTTGTGAGGATTAACGGTTTTGCAGGGATGGTTATTTGGTCTGATGAGGTGCAATTCAAACTGAATGGTACTGTAAACACCACAACTGCATGTACTGGGCTCCTAAAAATTCTCACATTCATGTGGACAAACATGTTAATCTACTTGGTGTTAATGTGTGGTATGGTCTGTCATCGCACGGTTTGACTGGCCCATTCTTCTTTGAAGGTACCGTAACTGGTGAAGTGTATATTGATATGCTGCAAACACTGATTTTATCTGCCATCCAAGAGGTGTTTGGAAAATATAAGAATTTACCTACAACAAGATGGCGCTCTACCTCACTACTACAGAGATGTCAGAGCCTACCTGGACGATGGATAGGTCGAAGAGAAGCTGTTGAGTACCCACCATGGTCTTCAGACTTTATACCTCCTGAAGTTTATAGACAGAAGCCGGCTACGCTGAATGAGCTGCGAGAAACCATCGAGGCGTCCTGTGTGGCAATCACACCGGCAGTAACACTGACGGCCGTCGTTCAGTCAGATGTTCAGCAGCATCGACATTATTTGGCTGCTAATGGGGGTCACTTTTAACACATAAACTAAACTCCCTCCCCCCCCCCATGCAAGAATTGTAATGATATGTTATGTTGTTCCATTAATATTGACTATATTGACCCTCGTTATATTATATATGTATGTGTGTGTGTTGTGTTGTGTTGTGTGTGTGTGTGTGTGTGTGCGTGCGTGTGTGTGTGTGTGTGTGTTCAAAACAGCTAAAAATAAAATGCAGGCATGAACTTCTAAACTGAGACATTCTGAAAATTATCAGTTGTATCAGTGTCTCTGAAATCTAGATTGGTAATGTTTATCTTCCAGGTTTGGTGCCTGGGTCGGTGAAGGAAATAACTGGTGCTCTCCATACATTGGCTGGCAGAAGGTCTATGGCAATAGCCCTGTGACTTTGCTGATAAACCAGGGAGTTCAAGAGCATCTTGCACGAATAATGGCACTTGGAGCAGAAGCAACGCTGTTCACGGAACAAGCAGACGAAAGTGCACTGGATGGACGCTTGTGGCCGCGCGCTGCCGCCCTGGCAGAGCGTCTCTGGTCTGAGCCATCTGAAGGATGGAGAGCGGCAGAACACCGCATGCTGAACCAGAGAGAGCGACTTGTGAAGCGGGGTATAGCAGCGGACACCTTGCAGCCCGAGTGGTGTCGTCAGAATGAGGGATATTGCTATCTGTAATCTTAAAGTGGTGTTGTACATTGCAAGACTCAAAAGACAGTTCTGAAGCATTGCAACTTGTATTGGAATTAAATACATAATACATCTTCGAACAGAAAAATCTCAAAACAAATATTTGAGTTTGATACTCTATAGGCTTTTGGGTTTATGCCGTGTCAAACGTAAAGAATTTCACTTTATTTTCTTGACATGGCATAAGCCCAAAGGCCTATACAGTATCATGTCTATAAATACAGGCCGTGAAAGCATCAATGGCAACATTTTATGAGTTTGTTTATACTGTCTACAATGTCTCAGCAATACTTTAACAAATCTGAACATAATATTCTTCTTGATGAACCCCTCATGCTGCATCATCAGCACTGAAGACTGTTTCATTATGAAGGTCAACATTTTTACTTTTAAAGCACTGATCCTGTCCTTTTCTGCTCTTAATAGAACAGCTGCTTACATCTTGTTGGGAATCTTTGTCAATGAAGCCGAGGGATGCATTATGCAATGGAATGAATATGATTTATATTTAGGAGTTGCTCAGCATCATGTTCATTGTTATCTAGTTTGTTGAAAGCTGAGAGGAAGCAATTTCTCTGGTTTGAAATGAACATGTTAAAAACTAAGCAACACTTTACCAGTGAATCTTCAATTTCGCTATGAACAACTACATATGGCTGCTAACTTTAGTGAAATATTGATGTCTTCCTTTTGGTGGTGGTAATTACTGTTTTATAGTTCTAAATTTATGAAGCACTATTTACATATAACAAACTCTTTTTTTCAATTTTTGTACTGGACCTACTTTGGCCACTTGTTGGTTCCAAGGGAAAGTGTTGTTGAGTGAAGAGATGATCTTCAGTCTTTTTATTTTGTAGAAACCTTGAATTTAAGTCTTTCTTTGCCACTCCAGGACTTACATCTGAGGCAGTATAAAGAGTAGTTGTTTCTAAAATATCTGTTCATGTCAACACTTATAGCTTTATGATTTGGTGCAACATTACATTTCATCCTATTTAGGGTCCCACCTTCACAAATATCCAAGGTTCGACTCAAAAGATTTGCACCATGCCATTCTTCTCATTGTTTGGAATATCAGACTTCTGCCATTTGTTCTTCTGATTAGTGTTAACGGAGGATGTTGTACTTCTCCTTAATAAGTCTTGTACGTTTTGTTATTCGGACATATGAGTCTACCAGGCCATAGTTTGTTGTGGCACTACACCAGCATCAACTCTTGTTCCTTTCAGTTACTGATAGCCTTTGCAAGGCCTAAGAAGTTTTTAATTTCTTCCTCTCCTAACCTGTTCATTTCTAAGGAGAGGTACTTCTCCTCTTCAATAATGGGGCTGATGACCTCAAATAAACACTTATTATTTAATTCTTTACAACTCATAATGAAATGCTGCTCTCAGGAAATGGTTTGTAATTTGGAGCATCTTTACTTTCTTTAATGTGGAGTTTTGTAATTTTATATTTTGTTCTCTCAAGTGAACAGTATTCATGACCTATTCTTACATGTAAAAGCTGGTGATCAAAAATTTTGGTCCTTTCACCTGTTCTGGTGATCATCAACTGTGTTCCAAGTCCATCACATTGTTTCATTATAAGCCATTCATTCAGTCAAGAATGTGAAATATAATGTGTAAATGTACTTAAATAAATAATTTTGCCTAAGTCAACTGTTGTATCCTTGCAATTAATGAAAGGATTTTTCTTCTTTCCCTAAAACTTTTCACCTGCAATATTTTCTGATATTGAAGAAAGATCACTAATTGTAAGGTACCGTACCGTAAATTTAAACATTTGATCATTGTTGGATGCGCTTGAGAACGGTTGGCTGTTGAGTGAGCTCTTGCATTATTGTAGTGATAAAGTAGTTAAAACCTAGTGAAATAACTTAATTTTTTGTATTTGTGATTCATTTAGTGCTATTTATATAGTGGTGTTTAGTGCTTGTTGGTAGAAATTGGGAGTAGTGATATTTATTTAAATTTTATAACAAGTAATTCAGTTGGTCTTCAGTAAATTACGTTTTCTAGTTTAAGTAGGCTAGCTAGATGTACCTTGTTTCGAATTTAAGTTTAGGTTTAAGAAATAGGCCTACTTTAGGTAATAATATTAACTTTAAAAATATTTGTGAATATCTGTAGGTTCGTTGGTATAATACTTACAAAGGCAGATTATCGTAAGGAATAGTACCGTAACTTCCGCCGAAATTTCTTCTGTGTTTCGTATAGATATCCGTCCAAACTATCGCGATGGTAATAATTTACTACATTAAAAAGAACGATACGCCTGTAAATTTCCATTTAAAAAGTAGTTAAAGAGATTACACTGTAATAGTTAACAGTCGTTGTATTGTTATTGACTATTGTCGCTCCTCGTATTCAAATATTGCATTGTTGGCTACAGTCATGAACAAAGGGAGTAGTGTAGTCAAGTAAATATAAATAAAAATCAGCTGACCTTGTATTCCAATCATTTGTACTTCTGAGTAGGTAGTTAAAGTATTCGTAATTTATATTTCGCTCCCTCGATCTTTCAGTATTTATGAGCGGTTAGCTAATAATAATAAAGTTCATATATCCCAGTAATTGCAGTTCAAGTCCCTGAAGTAGTAGGAGTAGTTTTCATAGAAATATTTGAGAAATTATTGTAGACAACCTAGTAGCCTATTTTTCAGTAGGCCTAATTAAGGACACTTTTATTCTCCATCCCGTGGAGTAGGGAATATAATAGTAATCCACCAGCTGTAATAATCACATAACCACATTTCAGTAGAAATGTAGTGAAGATAAGGTATAATATATTAGATAGTATCTAGCCAGTTATATTCGCGTTTATCTTCGTGTACGGCCATCCTTTCGCTACCTACTTAAGCATTTAAATAAACTCAGTGTACCTAGTGTACTGGTAGTGTAGATGCATTGTGGTATAGATACAGTACATTTAGATAGTGCCGTATCTTGCCTGCTATATTCGTGTGTTATCTTTCGTGTGTATTAGACCGTAATACTAATAATAATTTGTCTAAGCATTTAGCTTCGTTGGCAATCTTTGAGTACAGTAGTTCTTGAAAATTTCATTTCTGTTTGTGCTTAGTAGTGACATACGGTACCGGTATTGTAATTAGGATACGTCTGATAAAAATTACTGTAGTGTACTGTACAGTAGTATACGAGTAATATCCTATTAGAATGTAGTGTGCTTATTTTATTATTGTAAAATATTTGTGTAGTACTGGTGTAGTAGAGGTATCCGTAGAAACTCGTACTAAAATACTGTTGTTGTAATTAGGATAGGCTTAATTGCAGTTTGGAATTGTGTAGTTCTTGTGTATTACTTTCGATATTCAGTAATTAACAGCAGTTTTTACCAAGTTAGGGGTTGTAGGATTAAAAAAATAGAGCACGACTAAGTAGTATTGTAGTGTAGTCGTATATTAATTACCGTACCTTATTGTGTGATCTTTGAGTACTATCCCAGACAATATATCCCTCCGTTCATTTAATTTTTGCAAATAAGTTATTTTATTTTTAATTTCATTTTTTCCGTAAAGAATGGCTAAGGAGCGCGAGTGTACGAACTGTGGGTGTGGCGAGGCATTGAGGGGTATGAGGGAGGAGTTGGAAAGTTTGAGGGAGATAATTAGGATTCTCACAGAAGACAGGAAGGAAGATAGGACTCCCTCAAACAATGTACAGGTTACAGTAGGTGTACAAGAGGGAGGGGAAGGAAAGGGGGGAGTTGTAGAAGACAGGTGGTCTAATGTTCTGAGGGGCAGGAGATTGCAGGCTAAGGGTTCTATTCAGGATCAGAATTCAGGACAGGTGTCTGTACGAAATCGATACGAGTCACTCTAGGTAGAACAACAGAGGGAAGATGAGGGACAGGGAACTGTTGGTGAAATGTGTGGAAGTAGGAGGAAGGGAAAAGGTAGGAAAGGGAAACGTAGAGAGGGGGATAGGAAAAGACAGGTGGAACAGGGTCATGAGAAGGGAAAAAAGGAGGAGGAAGTAGCTTCTGCAGCTATCAGGAAAGACAGGGCTGACCAGGAGGGGAGGGGATCAAATGAGGTGGGTAGGGTTGAGGCTCTGGTCATGGGGGATTCCATCGTTAGACATGTGGGGAAAGTGTGTGGAGGAAAGGGAACTAGAGTAGAATGTTATCCAGGAATTAGGTTGAGGCAGATGTTGAGGAAAGTAGAAGAGAGGGAGGAGGGGAAGGAGAAGGTGGTAGTGTTTCACGTTGGTACCAACAACGTAAGGCAAGCTGATATAAGTACCAACATAGTTGGAGATGTGTGAGATCTGGTAAATGCAGCACGGGTGAAGTTTAAGAAAGCGGATAGTGGAATGCTGTGTAGGAGGGATACTGACTGGAGGGTGATTGGGAATTTAAATGAGACTATGGAGTGGGTATGTGGGGAACTGGGAGTGAAATTTCTAGATCCTAATGGGTGGGTAGGAGATAGGGATCTGTGCTCAGATGGCCTTCATTTAAACCGCAGTGGTATGTATAAGTTAGGAAATTTGTTTGGAAGGGTAATAGGGAGGTACATTCAGGGAAACGGGATGGCCTAGGGAGCGGTGATAAGGGAGCAGGGAACTGGAAATCAAGTAGGGATGACATAAAATTGTTAGTGTTGAACTGTAGAAGTATTGTAAAGAAAGGAATAGAATTAAGTAATTTAATAGATATATATTTACCAGATATTGTAATAGGAGTTGAATCATGGCTGAGAAATGATATAATGGATGCAGAAATTTTCTCACCGCACTGGACTGTGTATCGTAGAGATAGGATAGGAATGGTGGGAGTGGGAGTGTTCATTCTGGTGAAAGGAGAATTTGTAAGCTACGAAAAAGTTAAAGATGAGACACATGAAATTCTAGGTGTAAGGCTCATTTCTAAAGATAATAGGCAACTTGATATATTTGGAATGTACAGATCGGGAAAGGGTAGCACTGACGCGGATTCGGAATTATCTGATAGGATAGTCAGCTATGTGGGAAACGACATGGAAAGGAATGTGATTGTAGCGGGAGATCTGAATTTGCCAGATGTCAATTGGGAAGGAAATGCGAACGACAGGAAGCATGACCAAAAAGTGGCAAATAAGTTAATATGGGAAGGACAGCTGATTCAGAAAGTGATGGAACCAACCAGAGGGAAAAATATCCTGGATGTGGTGCTGATAAAACCAGATGAGCTCTATAGGGAAACTGAAGTAATAGATGGTATTAGTGATCATGAAGCTGTTTTTGTGGTAGTTAAAAATAAATACGATAGAAAGGAAGGTCTTAAAAGTAGGACTATTAGGCAGTACCATATGGCTGATAAAGCAGGCATGAGGCAGTTTTTAAAAGTAACTATGATCGGTGGAAAACGGTAAATAAAAATGTAAACAGATTCTGGGATGGGTTTAAAGAAATTGTTGAGGAATGCGAAAGCAGGTTTGTACCTTTAAGGGTGGTAAGGAATGGTAAAGATCCACCTTATTATAATAAAGAAATAAAGAGACTAAGAAGGAGGTGCAGACTGGAAAGAAATAGAGTTAGAAATCGCTTGGAAGTAAGGAGAAATTGAAGGAACTTAATAGAAAATTGAATCTAGCAAAGAAGGCAGCTAAAGATAAAATGATGGCAAGCATAATTGGCAGTCATACAAATTTTAGTGAAAAATGGAAGGGTATGTATAGGTATTTTAAGGCAGAAACAGGTTCCAAGAAGGACATTCCAGGAATAATTAATGAACAGGTGGAGTGTGTATGTGAGGATCTTCAAAAGGCAGAAGTATTCAGTCAGCAGTATGTAAAGACTGTTGGTTACAAGGATCATGTCCAGATAGAGGAGGAGATAAGTATTAAAATTTATATATGATAAAAATGACATTTACAATAAAATACAAAAGTTGAAAACTAGAAAAGCGGCTGGAATTGATAAGATTTCTGGGGATATGCACTGACTGACAGAGCAAATGCAACACCAAGAAGGAGTGGTCAGAACTTTATGCCAATTGCAGGGTAGACTGACGTCACTGAGGTATGCTCATGATGTGAAATGCGCCGCTGTGCTGCGCACGTAGCGAACGATAAATGGGACACGGCGTTGGCGAATGGCCCACTTCGTACCGTGATTTCTCAGCCGACAGTCATTGTAGAACGTGTTGTCGTGTGCCACAGGACACGTGTATAGCTAAGAATGCCAGGCCGCCGTCAACGGAGGCATTTCCAGCAGACAGACGACTTTACGAGGGGTGTGGTGATCGGGCTGAGAAGGGCAGGTTGGTCGCTTTGTCAAATCGCAGCCGATACCCATAGGGATGTGTCCACGGTGCAGCGCCTGTGGCGAAGATGGTTGGCGCAGGGACATGTGGCACGTGCGAGGGGTCCAGGCGCAGCCCGAGTGACGTCAGCACGCGAGGATCGGCGCATCCGCCGCCAAGCGGTGGCAGCCACGCATGCCACGTCAACCGCCATTCTTCAGCATGTGCAAGACACCCTGGCTGTTCCAATATCGACCAGAACAATTTCCCGTCGATTGGTTGAAGGAGGCCTACACTCCCGGCGTCCGCTCACAAGACTACCATTGACTCCACAGCATAGACGTGCACGCCTGGCATGGTGCCGGGCTAGAGCGACTTGGATGAGGGAATGGCGGAACGTCGTGTTCTCCGATGAGTCACGCTTCTGTTCTGTCAGTGATAGTCACCGCAGACGAGTGTGGCGTCGGCGTGGAGAAAGGTCAAATCCGGCAGTAACTGTGGAGCGCCCTACCGCTAGACAACGCGGCATCATGGTTTGGGGCGCTATTGCGTATGATTCCACGTCACCTCTAGTGCGTATTCAAGGCACGTTAAATGCCCACCGCTACGTGCAGCATGTGCTGCGGCCGGTGGCACTCCCGTACCTTTAGGGACTGCCCAGTGCTCTGTTTCAGCAGGATAATGCCCGCCCACACACTGCTCGCATCTCCCAATAGGTTCTACGAGGTGTACAGTTGCTTCCGTGGCCAGCGTACTCTCCGGATCTCTCACCAATCGAACACGTGTGGGATCTCATTGGACGCCGTTTGCAAACTCTGCCCCAGCCTCGTACGGACGACCAACTGTGGCAAATGGTTGACAGAGAATGGAGAACCATCCCTCAGGACACCATCCGCACTCTTATTGACTCTGTACCTCGACGTATTTCTGCGTGCATCGCCACTCGCGGTGGTCCTACATCCTACTGAGTCGATGCCGTGCGCATTGTGTAACCTGCATATCGGTTTGAAATAAACATCAATTATTCGTCCGTGCCGTCTCTGTTTTTTCCCCAACTTTCATCCCTTTCGAACCACTCCTTCTTGGTGTTGCATTTGCTCTGTCAGTCAGTGTACTAAAGACAATGGGTTGGGATATAGTACCATATCTGAAGTACTTATTGTTGTTTGGTCGGAGGAGCTATACCAGATGAATGGAGAGTTGCTATTGTAGCCCCTGTGTATAAAGGAAAGGGTGATAGACATAAAGCTGAAAATTACAGGCCAGTAAGTTTGACATGCATTGTATGTAAGCTTTGGGAAGACATTCTTTCTGATTATATTAAACATGGTTGTGAAATTAATAACTGGTTCGATAGAAGGCAGTTCGGTTTTAGGAAAGGTTATTCTACTGAAGCTCAACTTGTAGGATTCCAGCAAGATATAGCAGATATCTTGGATTCTGGAGGTCAAATGGACTGTATCGCAATTGACCTTTCTAAAGCATTTGATAGGGTGGATCATGTGAGACTACTGGCAAAAATGAGTGCAATTGGACTAGACAAAAGAGTGATCGACTGGGTTGCTATATTTCTAGAAAATAGATCTCAGAGAATTAGAGTAGGTGAAGCTTTATCTGACCCTGTAATAAGACGGGAATTCCTCAAGGCAGTATTATCGGTCCTTTATATTTTCTTATATATATATACTGTATAAATGATATATGTAGAGGAGTAGAATCGGAGGTAAGGCTTTTTGCGGATGATGTTATTCTCTATAGAGTGATAAATAAGTTACAAGATTGTGAGCAACTGCAACGTGACCTCGAAAATGTGAGATGGACAGCAGGCAATGGTATGTTGATAAACGGGGTTAAAAGTGAGGTTGTGAGTTTCACAAATAGGAAAAGTCCTCTCAGTTTTATTTACTGCGTTGATGGGGTGAAAGTTCCTTTGGGGATCATTGTAGGTATCTGGGTGTTAATATACGGAAAGATCTTCATTGGGGTAATCACATAAATGGGATTGTAAATAAAGGGCACAGATCTCTGCGCATGGTTATGAGGGTGTTTAGGGGTTGTAGTAAGGATGTAAAGGAGAGGGCATATAAGTCTCTGGTAAGACCCCAACTAGAGTATGGTTCCAATGTATGGGACCGTCACCAGGATTACCTGATTCAAGAACTGGAAAAAATCCAAAGGAAAGCAGCTCGATTTGTTCTGGGTGATTTCCGACAAAAGAGTAGCGTCACAAAAATGTTGCAAAATTTAGTTTGGGAAGAACTGAGAGAAAGAAGAAGAGCTGCTCGACTAAGTGGTATATTACTCTACAGAAAAACAATATATATACAAATCTCCACCTTATCAATACAAATTTATTTCACATGTAAATATAGTCAAATAGTCAAGACTAGTTTCGACCCCTAGGGGGTCATCCTCAGTTGACATGCATTAAAAGTTGTATTGTTCATAAAAACATCACATATAGTGGTAAAAGTTTAGACTAATTTAGACTGATCATTAATGTTGGTATGTCTAATGCATGACTAGTGTGCATCGTTCATGAAGACACATATCACCTTACTGCTACTACCATCCAATTTTTAGGTTATATAATATGGAACACACATATGTTTGTGTAACTCAACAGTGGCAAGTTCAACTATATGCATAATTGGCTATTGATTAGTCACATGAAAGTACAGAACACTGGCTTGAACATTTCTGATTGAGGTATCAATGCAACACCTTACTTGCATACATCCTAGAAGCTAAATTCAGTTTGTAAGGCCCATTACTTCTGATTGAAACTTAGTATGAAGTTAAAATTTGAATAAAAATATTTGCTAATGTAGACATTAAAATGTTGTTAAAATGGGCATATAGTCAAAAACAGTGGTATGTATGCCACACATGTCTAGTTAAAAATATACATTACATTGATGTTGTTTATGTGCGGTACAACATGTACACTGATTTGGAATAAATGAGGTTTGTATATATAGTGTTCCAACAAAATGGATCCGTAAAAAATATTATATGTAAAGACAATTGGTATTATAATGATCCGCTGCAGATCAGGTAATGCTGTTTATTTATCTGGAGATATTATTGGCAACTACAGATGTTGAAGTTATTAGAAATGTTAATGGAGCATGTTTTCTTCCGTAGTCGCGATGTTTATAGTTGGTGGCATTAGTCAAATATGTTGAAAGTTATGCGTCTTGGTGCACGTTGATTTGTCCTGGAAGCTTATATGTTGTAAAAAACAACTTCCAGGACAAATCAACGTGCACCAAGACGCATAACTTTCAACATATTTGACTAATGCCACCAACTATAAACATCGCGACTACGGAAGAAAACATGCTCCATTAACATTTCTAATAACTTCAACATCTGTAGTTGCCAATAATATCTCCAGATAAATAAACAGCATTACCTGATCTGCAGCGGATCATTATAATACCAATTGTCTTTACATATAATATTTTTTACGGATCCATTTTGTTGGAACACTATATATACAAACCTCATTTATTCCAAATCAGTGTACATGTTGTACCGCACATAAACAACATCAATGTAATGTATATTTTTAACTAGACATGTGTGGCATACATACCACTGTTTTTGACTATATGCCCATTTTAACAACATTTTAATGTCTACATTAGCAAATATTTTTATTCAAATTTTAACTTCATACTAAGTTTCAATCAGAAGTAATGGGCCTTACAAACTGAATTTAGCTTCTAGGATGTATGCAAGTAAGGTGTTGCATTGATACCTCAATCAGAAATGTTCAAGCCAGTGTTCTGTACTTTCATGTGACTAATCAATAGCCAATTATGCATATAGTTGAACTTGCCACTGTTGAGTTACACAAACATATGTGTGTTCCATATTATATAACCTAAAAATTGGATGGTAGTAGCAGTAAGGTGATATGTGTCTTCATGAACGATGCACACTAGTCATGCATTAGACATACCAACATTAATGATCAGTCTAAATTAGTCTAAACTTTTACCACTATATGTGATGTTTTTATGAACAATACAACTTTTAATGCATGTCAACTGAGGATGACCCCCTAGGGGTCGAAACTAGTCTTGACTATTTGACTATATTTACATGTGAAATAAATTTGTATTGATAAGGTGGAGATTTGTATATATATTGTTTTTCTGTAGAGTAATATCCATCAATACGGAAATGAAACTTATAAATAACAGTAAGTGGTATATTCCGAGCTGTCAGCGGAGAGATGGCGTGGAATGACATTAGTAGACGAATAAGTTTGAGTGGCGTTTATAAAAGTAGGAAAGATCACAATATGAAGATAAAGTTGGAATTCAAGAGAACAAACTGGGGCAAATATCCATTTATAGGAAGGGGTGTTAGGGATTGGAATAACGCACCAAGGGAGACGTTCAATAAATTTCCAATTCCTTTGAAATCGTTTAGGTAAAGGCTAGGAAAGCAACAGATAGGGAATCTGCCACCTAGGCGACTGCCCTAAATGCAGATCAGTATTCATTCATTCAACAACGAAGAGAAGTGTTACATTTCATAGAAGATGTGTGCACACTTTCATTTACGCACAACACTGTCAACCACCACAGAAATATGTAATAGTAATAGGTAGGGATGACGACGGTAAGTGGTGGTAATGATTATTGTTTTAAGAGGGAGCACAACTGGGCAACTACCTCTGTCAACATTAATCACAGGATGAAGATATCAGTAAAAGAAATGGAACGGACATGAAGGACTAATACTGTCAGTACAAGAAAAATAGTAAGTGGTGGGAATACCACAAGCTGCATGCTGCTGCAGGGGAAGACACTGTTTCCACTTTCTCATGTCTTTCCCTTAATGCACTCTTGTTGCGTTCTGAAACAGAGAGTATTATCTCTGTGAGACCTTGGAAATCTTTCATTTGATTGCACTTCATGGCCTTTTCCTTTCTTTCGCCACCTCTTCTTCATTTTTTGAAGTATCAGACCCCTCCATTTTCCTCTTTTGTTTGGTGTTACCTAGTAGTTCTTCCTCTTAAAACAATACTCTCCATCGAAATCACCATTTTGTGGCTGAAAGCATCAACTGCTGCTTGATTCCTGGTTGCTGGTTTCTTTGCAATGGTGAATGCTGGAAATCATCCAAATGTGTTTAAACAGTTCACGTAAGTCTGGCAGTTAGTACTGTATACTGAAGTTGGGAAATGTGATTTTTAAAATTGTAATCTTTTGGAGATTGGCTTCTTTCATTGAAATAAATTTAAGTCTGTGTTAAATTATTTACTGTGGGTAAAAGTGAGTGGAGCTACTATTTCAGCTTTAAGAATCATGTAATTTTTATATATTTGTGACTTTAGTTCAGATGGATGGTGCGGAGGTTGTTTACCATGTAACGTGCTCCTGCCATAACCCTTCGATCTACGTTCTACAAGCTTCTGGAAACATCGTTGCATCTACGTCTCCATATACTCTGCAATATTTACATTTCTACTGGACTATATACTTTCTACTACTATTATTATCTATGTATTAATGGTTTAATCATATTTGGTGCTCACCCGTCTCTTCCTTCCCGTGTCTCACTACATACTGACTGCTACTCTGTGTTTACATTCTATGGCCTACGTCATCTGCTACGTTACCCAAAACTTCTCGAAGTTACTGGGCTTCCTTTCTTGGCATTTATATAATGCGCTGCCGTGCTCGTCTCACCAGGTCTTTCATCGAAGTCTCTCAAGTGGACTACATAACTCGTCGCCGAAGACTCTCCTGCTATTTTTGATCGGCCGGGTGGCTACTCGTCTTTACTATCCGCTCGCGCCGAGTCAACAAAGCATATAGGCCGACTCCTCGTTGGACGTTTGCCTCCCTAATACCTTAACACCATGCCTACCACCACAATCACCACCACCATAGCCTTCTGTTATCACACCTACGCTTCCCATTCCCTCACCACTACTACATCGTCCCATCCATCGCTTGTTATGTCTACCTTCCTCCCCGACCCCCAGCGCATCTACCGACTGTCTACGCCAACTCCATCTTCAGCCGCACCAGCAGCAGCCAGTCAACCTTCGTTGCCACCATCCACAGTGTCACCAGCAACAGCCCGTCAACCTCCGTTACCGCCATCAACAGTGTTACCACCATCTTCAACCGCACCTGCAGCAGCCGCAAAACCGCTCAACGCCATCGACATTAACTCCACCCGCACTGTTCAGTTGCGTCGTTCGCGGCGTCGACCCCCTCATCTCGCCAGCGGAAGTTCACCATCAACTTCGTCTTCAAGGCATACCCATCTGGAGGGCGTTTCGCATCTTTAACACCCACGGCCCCACCTATCTAATCCATCTCCAGCTCACCAGCGCAGCAGCAGTTGACCATCTCATCTCCCATGGTGTCAATCTCTACGGCCGTCGCCATAATGTTGAACCTTCTCGTTCTCTTCCCCACGCCCGAAATCCTCAATCCACATCTCGTCGTCCCACCCGGCTCGATCATCCTCCTTTTCACCGTACACAACACGTCAGTCCACTTACCCCCTTTGTTCATATCTCACTCCCCTCACCTATACTAGACCATCTAAGACAACTCACGACTGTCCTTTCCCACATAGCTTCTACACTACACCACCTTATTTCCTCTCGCAACTTCTATCTCGATACTCCTGTATAAATCCTCACTTCCTTTCATCTCCCCAGCCAAGCTAACTCCTAACATCTCCTCAACCAAGAGACCCTCATCACTTCTCCACCTAATATCGATTCGCATTACCCACCATCTCCATTTCCCACACCTCCCAGATCTTCTCACTTCTCTCGGCCCGAGAGATCGCGTAACGATCTAGGGGGCCCGCCGCGCCCGACGGGCGGGGAATGAAAACTTCTCGACAGACACGTCACACCAGACGACACCAAGGACGAGCTGACTGCCGTAGCGGAAGGACGTACGTGCCTCTCGTTCCGCTGCCTCTCTCCTTTCACCGAGACCTTCAGAGAACTTCGAGTGGATACACTACCTGTCCCAGCCGGTTACCGCTTCTCGGAACCTAGGGTTAAATAGGGAACCTGTGGCCCAGGGACCCGCTTAACAACGGATCATCCCGCGTCCACTAGCTCACATTAGAATGTCCCAACAGTTACACACACGGGACCAGGCTTGCTACTCCGGAAAGAGCAAATCTTCACTTCCGAAAGAGCAATTTGCCGGCAAGCCTGGAACCATACAGACACTCAACGGAGAAACTCGAGAACTGACGGAGAGTGCGGAGCTGTCGTTATCACGGCACTCTGACCATTCTACGGCCGTCAATTCATCAGTGGAGGGTAAAGCGCAGTTATCACTGCGCCGCCCCCCGCCTACCCCCCCCCCCATCGGCAATATATTAATCTTTAGTAACAATGTATTGAATATGACAGTAGGGTTCAACGCCGCAAGGCCCAGAAAGGCGGGACACGCAAGCCAAATACCCGAGCCAATAGCAGTACAGAAACTTCTATCGGCTCAATCCAGTCTCAGCACAACACACACAAGAGGCAAACTCGGCAGAACCCACCTCCACAAACAAAACTAGTCACCCGTAAGGGGTCAACTCCCCCTCCCCTTACGGTATACACCAAGGACACAAAGAAATTCGAAATGGAGCTCCTCAAAAAGCTAACACATGAACAGAGAAATTATTATTTCTCTCGGCCGAGAATAGACGCGCATGAAGCGATCCGGCTCCACATGTCAAGCTTTGAGAACTATGAAATCGCTATCGAGGTGCTAAAAGGGCTGAACATTAACTTTGTAAAAGTGTTGCCCAACAGCACCATGAGGCGGTTCGTAGTGAGGACCCCCATTAACGGAAGCAATGCGGACGAAATCCAGCTTGCATTGAAAGCACAGGATATCCCGGCATTCTCCGTGGTGCGGATGCGAACAGGAAATAGGCCAGCCAAGGGCAACCTATTCCTAGTTGCCGTGGCGGACACCCCAGGAGCGGACAAACTGCGGAAAATGCGGATGCTCGCGAACATGCTGGTGTCGGGCGAGCCGTACCGCCCCCCAGCCACTGGCCCACAATGTGGAGTGTGTCAGAGGTATGGCCATCCATGGGCGGCGTGCCGACTGGAGCCCAGATGCCGCAGATGATGCAAATGCGCCGCCTCCCACTTGTCCCGCGACTGCCCCCACGGCAGCGACCCCGCGTACTCTAAGTGCGCTAACTGCGGGGGGAACACACGGCTAATTTCAAGCACTGTCCCAGCCGCAGGGACTTCGAAGCCGCCCATCAAGGCAAAGGGATAAAGGGTGACAAGCGTGGCGACCCTAAAGCCCAACCCGGCCCTTCAGGCATAAGCGCTTCACACAAGCAGAAAACAGGCCCCTCAGGCAAAAAGGATCCTTCAGGTCTTGCAGGCCCTTCAGACACAAAGAGCCAAAAACAAGGCACTTCAGGCAATCAGTGCCCTTCAGGTGGAGGTCTCTTGAATTTTAAACCTACACGGACGGAGAGTAAACACAACCCCGTGCCCTCAGCCCAACCAGCCCCCACCACCGTCCAAAGCAAAACCTCCAACCATAATAAAAAGAAGGGCCAGCCCCATGCAAGGAACCAAAGGCAGGTCACACCCACGCAAGCACAACCCGAGCTGCCACAGGGCCCGCCCCAGGCTAGCTCCACCCCCCGCAGAGAACTTGCCGCTAGTAAACAGGCATCAGCACCACCGCCCCCAACGCCCGCCCCCAACACCACACCAGCCACTACCATTCCACCACCCACACCTGAAACTCTAACACAGGTGCAACAGCCTGAAGGAAACATGGCAGGAAGGGTGTTCAGGGGAAAGGTAAACGAAATTCTGAAAAAAATCTTCCCGAACCTGAACCTAACCGAAATCATAACCAATGGAGTTATGATAGCCAAACTACTGGCTACGACCCTATCAATCCCATGGCTAGGGGACCTGGCGAACGCGATCTCTGAGCTCCTAACCCTGGATGGCTGAACAACCCAACGATGATGATGATGATGATAATAATAATAATAATAATAACACACAAGCCCGTGCGGGGATTTACCGGTTACCTCTATCGGGCGCGTCCCATTTGAATTGGGGAAGCTCGCTGGCTCTGCCGCCAGCAGAGTCAGAGGCTAGTAGGGAAATAAAATACCACCGTGAAAAAACTGGTCCCTTGCCAGGGTTACGGCGAAGACTGGTAAATGACCAGAAGCCAGAAAATATCTTGAGGCAACCTCTAGGGCTAGCAACCCTAGTTGTAAAAGGATGGGTACCCGTCCAAAGCAAAGTCAAGTCAAAAAGCATGATGGCACAACATTTCAAGAAACATACCCCAGGGGGTAAATTTTCGGATAAATCCCTCGTCGTGAACGCCACGGCGCACGAGTCTCGTTCGGATTCTGGGGGAGACTCGACATCATGCAAGAGACGAGTCGGAGCGTCTCGGTGTACCCCGAAGAGTCAAAAACTCAGGCTAAAATCTAAAACCTTTCTAGCAACTTTCAACATAAATTCTCTTACACAAACTGGCAAGCTGAAAACCCTCACCAAAGCTCTTCACGAAAATCAAATATCCATAATGGCCCTACAGGAAACAAGGTATCCAGATGAAGAGATTTTTTAATCCGAAGGCTACCGATTTTTCAAGAGCAAAGCGCAAAGAGGAATCCTCAATGGAGCTGTGATGCTTGGAATCGCGTTTGCTGTTAGAACCAAGATCCTTAAATCGGTTGCAAATTTCGAACCTATGAATGACAGATTGTCTATACTCACAATTAAATGCGCGAACAAAACCTACGCCCTAGTTAACGCACATACTCCTACAAACGATAAGAACAAGTCTGATCCAGACGAAGTTGGTAATTTCTGGGACCTACTGGATGAAAAATTAAACAAAATCCCCAAACACCATGTCAAGCTTCTTTTGGGTGTCTTCAATGCCCAACTAGGTCGTGAACAGAAGTACAAGAAAGTTATAGGAAATTACCCTGCTCACAAAAGAACCAATCCCAACGGCAAAAGTCTGGTGTCCATTTGCGAAAATCACAACCTGCAGGTCATGTCGACCCACTTTCGCCATCTACCCAGAAAGCAAATGACTTGGCGTTCTCCCGTCCAAGCTCTTGGAGAGTACCAAATTGATCATGTTGCAATCTCCAGGAGAAACAGCCCTGAGATTATGAATGTCAAGGTAAACAAAGGCATCAATGTGGCCTCAGATCATTATATGTCTCTTATCAAATTCAAACCAATTCCCGCAAACACAAGGAAGACAACGAAATAGATCACACGCTTCGACAATGATAAACTTCAGCAAAGGGTCGAGGAGTTCCAGGAGAAGGCTAGACCAAATGACTGTGACTTTAACAACGCCAAAAGTCTCCTTGTTGAGGCCGCCAAAGACGTTGCAGAAATCAAGAGAAGCAAAAAGCAAGCCTGGTGGAATAGTACCTGCGAATCAGTCTTCCAAGAAAGACTCAATGCGTGGAAACAGTACTACTCTACGAAATCAGAAAATGATTGGGAAACCTACAAAACCCAACGTGCCCAAGCAGCTAGGGTGTTCAGAACTGAGAAACGTAAATACGAAAAATCTCTCATTGAAAAGATAGAACAAAACTTTAGGAAGAATGAAAGCAGAGAGTACTGCAGAGCCTTCAAACGCAAATTCACTGGCTATAAACCACCATCTCTATGCTTTGAGCGAAAGGACGGCACACTGGCGAAGTCAAATGAAGAAAATTGCAGCATTCTGGCAGATTACTTCAAGAATTTACTTAATTGCTCTAAACCGCAAAGCGCCATTGAGACCAAGGAACCCTTACTCAGGTACCCAGATTCCGGACCACTCGACAGAGATGATATCAAGCGCCACATTGCCCGTCTCAAAAATAACAAAGCGCCGGGGGAAGACTCAGTAGTAGCAGAACTATGGAAATATGCCCCAGAGGAATCACTTGATATCTTGCAAAAGCAAATAGAAGAAATTTGGAACAAGGAGACCCTACGCGAAGATTGGAAAATAGCTTTGATCCATCCATTACACAAAAAAAAAGGCAGCATGAAGAACGTCAACAACTACAGAGGAATATCTTTGCTACCCGTGACTTACAAAATTCTATCACTTGCCATCCTGGAGCGTTTGGAAGCTCAAGTCGAACATCAAATAGGTAAATACCAAGGAAGGTTCAGAAAATGTCGCTCAACAGCTCAACAGACCCAAAATCTCAAAACGATCATCAGATATTGTACACTAAGGTCCAAGCAGTATGTGTCTGTTTTTGTGGACTTTAAGAAAGCGTACGACTCCATTGACCGGGAAGTCCTGCTAAACATCTTAAATGAATATGGAGTTGATTTGAAACTGCTGGCATTAATTAGAGCCACCCTGACCGATACAAAATCCAAGGTGAAGTTCCACGGATGTGTCTCGCATTCCTTTGACATCAAAACAGGAGTCCGACAAGGTAATGGGCTATCCCCGATACTCTTCAACTGTGTTCTTGAAAAGATCATCAGAATCTGGCGGGTGAGATTACAGGAAACCAACTACAGTCCATTGAGAATAGGAACCAAATCCAAGGGAATCGCAACAGACTGCTTAGCATTTGCCGATGATATTGCTGTTCTCTCAAACGACATAGAAACCGCTAGAGCTCAAGTTGAAATTTTAAAGGAAATTGCCGAACAAACTGGTTTGTAGATATCGTTTGAGAAAACAGAAGTAATGACTAACATCAAAGAGGCTCCACCAAAACTCCATACAAAATTCGGGGACATCAACCGAGTAGACAAATTCAAATACCTGGGTGAGATCATCATGAAAAATGGACTGGTAAGAAGCACTTCAGGAGCGAGTACGCAAACTGGAAATAGCCTACCAAACATCCCGCACAATCTACAAAAAAGAAAAAAAATGCCTTTCCCAAAACACCAAGATACGTCACTATGAAACAGTTCTGAAGCCAGTAGTTCTATATGCAGCCGAAACCCTGTCTCTAAATGCCAACAAAGGACTCCTTGAAGAACTGGAGAAAAGAGAACGCGAAATTGTGAGAGGAATCTTGGGGTCAAAGTACAGAAATGGAATCCATGAAAAGAGATCCAACAAGGAAGTCTACAGCAAAATAGAGAAAATTACCGACACAATCAGTAAAAGATGGGCACGATTTTACGGTCATCTGAAAAGAATGGACGGAAGAAAGTTAACTAAAGAAATCTTTCACTTTTTTGATTCAAACCCCAAAACCACAATTCCCTGGTTTAGAAATACCAAAGAAGACCTGCAAATGCTACATATCTCAGCTGAAGACGCCCTTAACAGAGATCTCTTCCGCAAGAAAATATTGACGAACGGGCTAAACCGAGACGAGCAACCGAAGAGAAGACACGGTGCCCCTTGGACAGAGGAGCGCAAGCAGGCCCACTCATAAAGAATGAGGGAAATTTGGGCTCTAAAGAAGGCCCAGTTCAGTGTCAAATGCAACAAGACTTAACGCGGTCCTTGATGGCTCCAGCGAATTATATATATATACAACACACAAGAGCTTCGAGTTCTAATATGGAACTGCCAGGGCGTCAGGTCAAGAAAATACGAACTCGAAGCCTTCCTAGCCGCGAATACCATGCACGTAGCTCTCCTAACAAAAACCTTCCTCCCATCGAGGAAAAAGTTCACCATAAGAGGCTACAAATTACACAGAAGCGACAAGGCTAATAGAGTCGGAGGGGTGGCAGTTCTGGTAAGGAAGGACATTAAACATATGGAACTAGACTTACCAGAACTGGTCGAGCTGGAGGCATGCGGAATTGCCATGCCAGTGCGAGGAACACTCATCAATGTTATATCGGCATACGCCAGACCTAAAAGCCTTAACACACAAGACATTGAAACGGTACTAAGGCTAAATCGAAACACGATCCTAGGAGGAGACCTAAATTCGAAACACGCCAGCTGGCGCTGCCTCAGACCTAACTCAGAAGGCACAAAGCTGTACAACCACATGCTATCCCAGGACTATATGGTAACAGCCCCCAGTGAACCCACGTTCCTAGCGCCAAACGAACAGGTCGATGACATACTAGACATAGCCCTACTGCGACATATTCCTCAAAGACACAGCACAAAAGTCATAAACGACCTAGGGTCGATGCATCAACCAGTGATATTCACACTGGTAGTAAACCCAGAGGAATATGAGAATAACCCTAACTCAACTATAAAGCAGCCAAATGGGGTAAATTCGAAAGAAAAATCGATTCACTCCTACAAGGGACCGAGGACATACACAAAGTTAACCCAGCCCAAACGGATGAATCCTTAAAAACACTCATAAATGCGATCCAGGCAGCCACAACAGCGAGCATCCCGGTACACAAACCTAAACAACACACTAACATCGAAATACCGGCCCACATTAAAGAGCTAATACGCAGACGCCACCAACACAAGCGCAACTGGGCCCGATACCACCGCGATGAAGACAGGATACGTAAAAACGAACTCAGAACTGAAATCGAAACCGAACTAATGGAATACAGGTCGCGGATCTGGAATAACAAACTGAATACGTTCGACACAAATACCAGACCGGTGTGGAACTTAGCGAGATATTTCACGCGAGAACCACACGTGATCCCAACAATTAAGGAACCTAACGGACCAGTATACGAAAACCGAGATAAAGCCGAGGTGATAGCTGACTCACTGGAAGTGGTATGTCGAAGTCATCAATAAGAACATTTGTAGTGAAAATGAACAAGCTGTTAATGATTATTTATGTATGTGATTGTTTTGAAGAGCCTTGTGATGAACCAGAGGTTATTTGTCCAGAAGTATGAAGCAAGAACTGAAATTAATGTTAAAAATGTTAACAAAATATAAGAATAGCCTCATTTCTTTCATATTTTAATTATATTTCTTTTAAAATGGAAGTTTACTTCCGTGTCATCCTGCAACTTTTTTTCCAAATATTTGGATAGTTTGTTTCAAAAGTGGACAATTACACGGCTGTTTGTATCAAAAATGGACAAAAGCCAATCTCGGTTTCAGAAATGGACATCGTCATATCTGAACGTGTTTTACATTGACTTAGACTGAAATTCCTAAGTGTCGACCATGATTTTCTTGTTCATAGGGCTGGAAATATAACACACACAAAATTTTACACATATAACAGGGGTTTAACATAGAGAAACAAAAATGTGGCTCTACTGAAAAATTAACAAAATGGCTTTTGTCCATGTTTGATACTAGGCACCTCAAATAATGTCCACTTTAGCTTATGTCTTTTCTTCCTCCAACGATCCCGACTGCAGACTGCAATTTCTTTCTTCAAATTTACCACCTCCTCTTCCATATCTTTTATTTTCTCCCTTGGTGACATCATTTCTCTCTCACTGTCTTCCATCTTTGCCTTAGTATCTTTCATGCATTCCTGGATCCACTGGCTCGTCTTTCCGTGCTCCTTGACTTGCTCCTGTAGCATCTTTTTTAACTGATTAAACGGGCATAACTTCTCCACTACCTCCTTTCCTTTACCACCTTCCTTATAACTTCTATATCTTCCCAGTTCATGTTGCTACTACTCTGTGGACCTGGATTTACCTCCACTCCTCCAAAAACCAGCAGCACAGTGACCACCACTGCCGCTAACAGCACCTCTTCCTTCACTCCCATCTCTACCGTACACTCCTCTTTATTATTAGATCCCTTCTTCATTCTTCCCTGCCATCTCCCGACAGTGACCCTGTATTGCCCAATACCGATCACCTTCCGAGCTTCCTTCTCTCGCTCCACTTGACCCATCCGCTCACCCACTCCTTCTCCACTCCACTCAATCGGCACACACCACACGAACGTCTGTTCTCCTTGCTGACTTAAGCTAGACTGAACTGTTGGAGATGTTCCTGCCATCTTCCTGCCTTGTCTTCTTTCCATAAAAGTAATTTTCCATCTAAGCTCTTAACATTCGTACACCTAGTTTTACTTTCTCCAAAGGTTTTCTTGATTTTCCTGTATGCAGCATCTACCTTTCCTAGGACCATGCAACCTCCAACATCCTTGCACTTCTCCTTCAGGCATTCTTCCTTAGCTGCCTTGCACTTTCTATCCACTTCATTCTTCAATCGCCTGTATTCCTTCTTGCCCTCTTCATGTTTTGCCTTCTCGTACTTTCGTCGTTCATCCACCATGTCCAGTATCTCCTGAGTTATCCATTGATTCTTAGGCGGTCTTTCCTTTCTTCCTATCATTTCTTCAGCAGCCCTAGAGACCTCACTCTTCACAACTGTCCATTCTTCTTCTACTGTGTTTCCTTCAGCCTTTTCCTTTAGTCTTTCTGAAACATGTTCCTTAAAACAGTCCCTCACACTCTTCTCTTTCAACTTGTCTAGATCCAATCTCTTCGCATTCCTTTCTACAATTTCTTCAACTTCAGGTGGTATTTCATGACTAACAAGTTGTGGTCAGAGTCCACGTCTGGTCCTGGGAATTTTTTGCAATCCATTACCTGGTTTCTGAACCTCTGCCTAACCATAATGAAGTCTATTTGATATCTTCCAGTGTCTCCAGGTCTCGTCCACGTATGCAGCCGTCTTTTGTGGTGTTTGAACCAAGTATTAGCAAGGACTAAATTAAGATCGGTGCAGAATTCAACTGACCGACTTCCTCTTTCATTCCTTTGTCCCTATCCAAATTCTCCCAATGCATTACCTTCTTTTCCTTGGCCTACAACTGCATTCCAGCCTCCCATCACAATTAGATTCTCGTCACCTTTTACATATTGTATTAAATCTTCTATCTTTCTCATATATTCTTTCGATTTATTCATCATCTGTTTAACTAGTAAGCATATAGACCTGCACTATTATGATAGGTATTGGTTTGGTGTCTGTTTAGACAACAATAATTCTTTCTATGCTGGTCGTAGTAGCTTACCAGCTGCCTTATTTTCTTATCTATATATATTATATTTTTTATGAAAACTACTATTCTATCCGGTCTATTTCCTTCATTTTTAACTGAAAAATATTCATGCAGAGATTTGTCGTCAGGTACTATAAATCACTTAACTTCCGCCTTCCTTAAATTATTTGATTTTTCAATTTTTTGTATCTTTGAAGCAATCATACCATTGGTTCTAATTGAGGCACGGAGTTCGTTTTGGCCTAAGAACACTCAGTGGATCAAGCTCTTTCATTTCAGCTCTGAACTATTCAAATTGGTTGATTCTGAGGAAAGTTATGAGTGCACATTCATTTTGACGTCTCATTTTTTCAACATTTTTTCTCATTGAAGCCATCTTACCTTTCGTTCTAATTGAGATACGCAGTTCATTTTGGTCTAAAAACACACAGTGGATCAAGCGCTTTCTTTTGAGGTAATAACTACTTACATTTTTTGTTGACATAATATTACATTCTATTACCACAGCAGATCATGTGCTTTATTTCATTAACTCGAAACTTTGCAAATACATCTGTGAGGATAGTAACGAAGAACATCATACTTTGTACATTGCAGTCGGTCGATTTCCTTCATCTTTTTTTAACCGAAAGGTATTCATGCACAGATTTGTCATCAGCTACTATAAATCACTTAACTTCCGCCTGCCTCAAATTATTTGATTTTTCAATTTTTTGTCTCTTTGAAGCAATAGTGTATTTGGTTCTAATTGAGGTACGGAATTCGTTCGTTTCAGCCTCAGAACACTCAGAGGATCAAGCTCTTTCATTTCAGCTCTGAACTATTCAAATGGGTTGATTCTGAGGAAGGTTATGAGTGCACATTCAATTTGACGTCTCATTTCTTCAACATTTCTCATTGAAGCATTCATATCTTTCGTTCTAACTGAGGCACGCAGTTCATTTTGGTCTAAAAACACTCAGTGGATCAAGCGCTTTTCTTTGAGGTAATAACTACTTAAATTAGTAGATTCTGAGAAAAGTTATGAGTACATTTCTCTCCATGACGAAGATCTTTGAAGGACTTTTTAACAGTTCGTCGCGTAGTGTTGTTCCAAGGAACGTTTAATTCAATTTCTTTGTGTGATGTATTTTCAAGTGTTTTGTTGACATAATGTTACATTCTATTACCACAGCAGATCATGTGCTTTATTTCATTAACTCGAAACTTTGCAAATACATCCTTGAGGATAGTAACGAACAATACCATATTTTGTACAATGCGGGCGTAGCCAGCGGGAAACTGCTAGTTCATTATTAAACCAAATCCTGCATTTCCCTGTTTGATTTTGTGTTGATAATTCTGTATCGCCTGATCAAAAATTCCTGCTCTTCCTACTAACGTACTACTTCATTAATACCAACTATATCTAACTTTAGTCCATCTCCCTTTTCAGCTTCTCTAACCACCCAAAACGATTCAAACATCCAACATTCCACGCTACGACTCGCAGAATGTCAGTATCCATCTTCCTGATGATTTGCCTTGTCGTGTAGTCCCCAGGCGGAGATCCGAATGGGGTACTATTTTACCTTCCGGTTCCGGAATATTTTACCCGGGAGGAAGCCATCATCAGTACATCATTCATACAAAGAGAGCTGCATGTCCTTAGGAGTTAATTGCGGCTGTAGTTTCCCGTTTCTTTCAGCCGTGCAGCAGTATCAACACAGCTAAGCCATGCTGAGTATTATTACAATGCCATATCAGTCAATCATCCAGACTTCTGCCCTTGCAACTTCCGAAAGGGTGCTATCCCCCTTTCGATGAACCATTCGTTAGTCTGGTCTCTCGACAGATACCCATCCGATATGGTTGCACCTGCGGCTCGGCTTTCTGCTTCATTGGGACGCGCAAGCTTCCCCAACGCGGCAAGGTCACATGATTCGCAGGGGAGGATAGCAGAAAACATTTCGTTAATGTTTGTAGAAATACACTTTATTGTATAACAACGGGCTCAGGTTTACCACCCGTGCTATTGCTCGCTCTCCAGCTAGTTCTGTCCATTGTTAGTCCGAAATATCTAATTGGATTGATCCGAAACAGCGGGATTTTGTTCAATCAATCAATCAATCAATCAATCAATCAATCAATCAATCAATCAATCAATCAATCAATCAATCAATCAATCAATCAATCAATCAATCAATCAATCAATCAATCAATCAATCAATCAATCAATCAATCAATCAATCACTTCCATTTATGGCCGTCATCCAGGTGGCAGATATCCAGTCTGTTGTTTACCTAGTCTTTTCTTAAATAATTGCAAAGAATTTGGAAATTTATTTAACATCTACTTGGTAAATTATTCCAATCTCTAACTCCTCTTCCTATAAACAAATATTTTCCCCAATTTGTTCTCTTGAATTCCAACTTTATCTTCATATTGTGATCTTTCCTACTTTTAAAAAATCACTCAAATTTACTCGTCTACTAATATCATTCAACGCCATTCTACATTGACAGCTCGGAACTTAGTCGAGCAACTCGTCTCCTTTCTCCCAAGTCTTCCCAGCCCAAACCTTGCAACTTTTTTGTCGGAAAACACCCAGAAAAAATCGTGTCGTCTCAAAACTCACGAGTCCCAAAACTCACGAATTCCAGGAAGAGGATTAGTAAGAACAGGTTTCTCTACCTGGGCCGGTCTCAAAACTCACGAGCAGGGCCAGGTCTTCTTTGAATGGATAAATGTCCACCCTATTAGTGATGGGATAATGGAATATATTTAATAATCGAATAACTTCCATCCGATTATTTAAATAATCGAATGAGTTTCAAATATCATTCAGTTATATCGCACAGAATAATTGGATGCGTCATGAGTATTTTTTTTCGGTTTAAGTGTGTCGGGTAGACAATCTATTGAAATAAGCGAATAGATGCACTTTTACTAAAAATAGAAATACGCCTTTTGTTCGAATGAATCTGCAAGTGTTGAAAAAAAATGAAATGGTGTATGGCTTTTAGTGCCGGGAGTGTCCGAGGACAAGTTCGGCTCGCCAGATGCAGGTCTTTTCGATTTGACGCCCGTATGCGACCTGCGCGTCGTGATGAGGATGAAATGATGGCGAAGACGACACATACACCCAGCCTCCGTGCCAGCGAAATTAACCAGTTAAGGTTAAAATTCCCGACCCTGCCGGGAATCGAACCCGGGACCCCTGCGACCAAAGGCCAGCACGCTAACCACTTAGCCATGGAGCCGGACTGCAAGTGTTGAAAAAAAAGTGAGTGAATTAACTACTTTGATCTTTAATATTTCTAAGAAAAATTCCTTATTCAAATAAATGCCGCCTTCTGGCTGCATAATGGAACTAAGCCCCAGCACTACCAACTGACAGTTTCTTTTATCTTGCAGCGGGCAATATACCTACTTTAATTTTATGTCGTCCGGCTGCATGCATAAATTGTTAGCATGCTGACCTTTGGTCCAAGGGGTCCAGGGGGCCCGGGTTCGATTTCCGGTCGAGTCAGAGATTTTGACTTTCATTCCTATGGCTCGGGGACTGGGTGTTCGTGCCGTCTTCAGCATTAGCCTTCATCTTACGTAGGGCCTCATCCTCACAGGCGTGCAGGTCACCTGTACGGCGTCAACTCTAAAGACCTGCACCAGACATCCCCGGTGGCCACACGTCATTATTATAAAGGCATGTGAAAGGTAAAAAATGCATTATATTAGCTTTAAGACAACAGTAAAATATTTTAATAATAATAATAAAACACCTCGGTCTCTTTCATTCACCAGCCATTATTCTTCCCGTGTGTGTTGGGTGGCAGAATAACATCCACAGTATCTCCTGCCTGTCGTAAGGGAAGCATGAGTCACCGCGCGCCTCACCCTCCTGCGGTCTTCGCAAGCATCTGCTGTCCAGAGTCGTGAATTTTGAGACTCATTAGAATGTTTACTTTAGTTACCAGTTTGTAGTCGTGAGTTTTGATACTATTTGTAACCAATTTTATCCCGTGAGTTTTGAAACTCGTGAGTTTTGAGACGTAACCGAATAAATAGAGCTGCTTTTCTCTGAATTGTTTGTTTGCAATGAACTGAAATGTCGTATGGCTTTTAGTGCCAGAATATCCCAGGAAGGGTTCGGCTCGCCAGGTGCAGGTCTTTCTATTTGACACCTGTAGGCGACCTGCGCGTCGTGATGAGGATGAAATGGTGATGAAGACAACACAAACAACCAGCCCCCGTGCCATTTTAATTAACCAATTAAGGTTAAAATCCACAGCCCGGCCGGGAATCGAACGCGGGACCCTCTGAACCGAAGGCCAGTACGCTGACCGTTCAGCCAACGTGTCGGACTGTTTGCAGTAAGAGGACCAGATCTACGCCTTCTTTTATAGAAAATAATACCCTCTGTTTTGGTGGTCTTACTATGGGTACACCATTCCCAAAACAGCGTAATCCAAGAATGTAGTGCGCGAAGGACGTAGAATTATAGACGGCGATGTCATCCGCGTACTGTTGCTACCGCTACTCGAAGTTTTGATTCCTTCCCTGAAAGGGAAGGCGGACCTCTTAGGCCAGGAGATGTGGCACGGTAATTGATGATTTGGAGAAGGGTGAGGAGAGTGCTACCGTCCCCTATACTAGGAAATGTCGCGGCATTCACCTTTGTGCAGGAGAATGGAAAACCATTCTCAGAACAACCGACTGTGGGGACCAGCCCTCTTCGTTTCCCGAATGCAGAGGCGTAGCCACAATTCCTCGGCAAGACGGACGCTATGGGGCCCTTAACACCTATTTTACCGCACATTCCGAACTCCCTTTCAGCGCCATCTGACACAATGGAACCTGGATATCTCGAACCACCTCAGGAGATACATTTTGTTTGGAGTTATCGAAATTTTGAGATAATATAGAGCATGTATAGCACATAACTGAATCATATGTACATCATATGTATCTAATGGGTTTATAGTGAATACATTATTTTTAACAGTATTGAAAAATATACAAACTAACTCTATTTTACGGCTTCACTTTAATTATAACACTGGCCCGGTTTCATCAACACATGTTAGTACTTAATATGGTGTTAAATCATTTTAACATACGATTTAAGAAAATCATCAGCCATTTCCAATGTTAAATGGCTAACATTAGCATTTAGCAACCTGTTCCAAAATGGCTGCTGTGAATCTCGCTTTCGATGCGGAATTGCTCTATTTAGATCTTTTACAAAACAATCCTGATCGTAGAAGAGTTCAGCGACGTGATGACTTTGAAAATTTGACGGATGCGGAATTTCTTCATAGATACAGGTTATCGAAAATAGTCGTTGCTAATGTTGTTGACGAAATTCGAGTGAGGTTAGAATATTCTATGAAGATAAACTTACCTCTTTTTCTAATGTTGCAGGTACTGATAATATTACGATTTTCTTGCTTCTGGTTCTTTTTCACATAATGGTCGGAGACAATGCTGGAATTTCTAAAGCCACTATTAGTAGAGTTGTTTGTCGAGTGTCTGCAGCAATAGAAACCATGAGGAGGTATATAACATTCCCTTCAGTAGAAGAGCGTCAGCAAATTATCCGCGACTTCTATGAAATAAGCCGTTTTCCTAGTGTTTATTCTAGGTGCAATAGATTACACACATGTAAGAATCTAATCACCTGGGGGCAACTGGGCCGAAATATATCGTAATCGGAAGGAATATTTCTCTGTTTATGTTCAGGTGATTAGTGAGCCTAACCTCCAAATAAGGAATATACTTGCTAGGTGGTCTGCTTCTGCATACGACAATACAAGATTTAATAACTCCCATATCGGAGCACAGTTTGAAGTGGGGCAATTAACGACGTGATTTTGTTAGGTGACTGTGGATACCCGCTAAAAAAAAAGTATCTGTTAACCCCATTGAAACTCTCGCGGACTTTCTCCCACGCCTCGTCCTTTTCTTTTATCGTCAAGCCATCTGTGCGCTTGCACTCAATAACTTATATATATTTACTAACTAATTCAATTAACAACTCTTTTTCGAAGGAGGAAAAATTAGAACTACGGTTCCGTTTCACTTCACGCGCCATATTTTACAGCTGTACTCAAACAAAAGCGCATCGGAGCGTGCTGTAAAACAACATGTTCGTACCACTGCCTCCTTGATTCGCACCAGTTCGCAATATTGGGAGAGTTAACAGTCGATTAGTTAACATTTCACAAGAAAAGTTTGATGAAACGCAAGAAACCTAACAAGATGTTAAATTTTTAACTCCGTATTAACTAACTACTTGTTAGTATATATTTAACATGTGTTGATGAAACCGAGTAACTATTTAGAAGACAGGATATAGCACATACAGTAGTGAAACTAGAAATATACCTCCGTTAACACAATTGGAAAAAGTCCGTTCGTCTCTTCTCCCTTCTTTTCCTCCCTTCACGTTGCAAGTTTTCGTCAATACCATGCAGCCGAGATTCGTAAATGGAGCTTGTCATCCGCAACTTGGCGGGGGGGGGGGGGGTGCTTTCGTACGTGACCGGTAATTAATTCACACCCGAGAAACAGCGAGGCTTCGCCGATCATTAGAAGTTTTATTTTTTCGGTTCCCGTCATATTAGCTCGCAGCATCACTGTAATCCTCTCTTTACTTGTTAACTGTTCCTCACAAAGCACAAATGCCGTATTGCACAGTTAATGTTGCTCCAAAATTCGAGTTACAGAGTATTTTTTAGCTTCAACGGAGGAAATGTTTGCTTCGAAAAATCGAGAAATTCGTGTAACCGAATTTCGAGTAATAGAGAAATAAATACACGTAAAGAACAGAACAAACGACCGGGAAATTTAAGTTACTTCGAGATACTGAAAATTTGAGTAATGGAGGTTCGAGATATCGAGGTTCGACTGTAATTGGCTAGCTTATTTACAAGTCAGTTATTATATTCTTTGCTACAGTACCTTTTGTAATTTCGAACTGATATTATTGGTGGCCATGATCGTTAGTCGGTTCGAGTCATATTTTCACCATCAGGATGTTGGCTGGCCGGGCGTGAGGGGCGCTGATGTACAATTTCTAATCACGGGCCAGAAGACTGGATTCAATTCCAAACCTCCACGCAGTGTTCATGAGGGCATATGACGTTGCTGATGGTGATTCGTCCGTCGGATGGTGACGTAAAGCCTTAAGCAGATCCAGTGATGCTTTTCGACAGGAGTAGGCTATATGCCGGTACCGGATTTCACCCTCTCTCTTCCTACTATCATATATCGCGTCATTAATTTCATCTCATTAATTCGTCTGATGAGGTGGACGTCAGGAAGGGCATCCGGTCGTAAAAACTCACTACGAAGATTCATCTCATTTCATATCGGACCACGTATAGAAACGGGACAAAGGTTGGACATAGATAAAATATTGAATGAAGTCTGGTACACTGCATAATTGTTTAGGGAACACGGATTTTTTCGAATTACCCACATCTGTAGCGAAACGATAAGCGTATTCTACATGCAAGACTTTGAAGCCAATTTCTGCTCCCGAAATGTTGGTTTTTTCTTCTGTTATGTTGAAGAAAAAAGTTTGAGGCATTTCTTTGCACGTGAGTTATTAAAATAACAGCTGCTTAACATTCTCTGTTCCATAAACATATTCGCAGGGAGGAAGCAGAATGGCGGGAAGAGCCATCTCTTTGTTCCCTTCCTTCATTTTCCTTGTGAGTTGCTCCGGTACATGTAAGGAAAAACGCTGTAAATTACCGGTAGCTTATCACTGTTGAAGAGAAGTTACCTATTTATTTGTGTGTTTGTTCTAATAGTCCCGAACTGTACAGCAGTTGTTACTGAAGATTTTGATGTGGTATGCAGCGATACATCAGGGCATAACTTGTAGTGACACAGAAATTCGCTGTGATTTTTATTTGAGCTTGGTTTTTATATTTAGTCGTTGTTTCTTAAGCGCATTTTATTTCTACCACTTTTTTCACAAGCGCATTTAATTTTTACCATTTTTACCGAGTCCATAACAATTATCTGTTGTCCTTTTTCTTTCCCAATTTGCCTTGAACTTCAGTACTGAGGTTTTGTATGTGCAGTAATTTACCCCTCGTTGCTGTAAAAACCTAAACCTAGATTTCATAAAAATAATTTGCACCTTAGTTTCTTCTCCCTTTTATCTTGAACTTAAATACAAATTTCAAAAATGTATGCACTGTCGTTTTCCCGTATTGGAGAGGAAACCAAAATGAGCCCCCACCAAACCCCCTCTTCCCCTTCAATTAATAAAAATAATTTTCAGCGTAGTTTATTCCCATCTTTTATCTTCAAATTAAATACTCATTTCACAAATTTATGTGCCGCCGTTTTCTCGCATTGCTGTTGAGCAGAGCTTATTCGATATGGCAACCTTGTGATCATAGGAGCAATACTGTTTTCTTAACATGGAATGACCTGTAGTATCAATACCACGCTTGCGTGAGGCTTCTCTCGGATAAGTCTTTACATTTGCACAGGGAACAAACGTACTGGTGTTGTGTATGAAGGAGCTCACCAGTGACAGGTAATTAGACAATAAAACCAATAATTAAAACGGAAATTCTGCACGAGAAAGTTCATCTGTGCTGCACTGACTGAAAATCGCAGCTCTTGCCACGCAGTTTGCAATACACACACACTGTTCACTAGGTTCGAGGTTACTCGTTTTCATACTCAGTTTGAAAGTAGCAAGCCTCGTGATTGCACTGTGCATTGCTTATTTTGGAACCATCGTTCAGTCTCCGTTTGGTATTGCGTGTGCTGTATTTTCTTTCGTGCTACTTCGTTCTTCTTAGGAGTAGTTCTGTAACTTGGGGTGTAGCCAGGTCATGTTCTGTACCAGTGCAGAAGGTGCTGTTTTTGATGCTGCTAGTATTCCTTTCAGTATTTCATTTTTCGTGTGGCTATTAGTGCCAGGAGAGTCCGAGGACAAAGGTTACCGGTATTTATTGAAGAGGCCAGTCCACTTTGCCCAGGAGCTTACCGGTAATTCTTAGGACAGTGGTGCCCTCGAGACTATAAGGTGTGTTAGGCGCGGGGGCAAGAAAGTTAATTTTGTCCTGGAGCCTTATGGTACCGGTAGCTCATTTGGGGGCCATGATCGTTAGTCTCTATGGTCTGGCACCGTGGTTAGCCCGTTCAAGTCTCGATGGTGAAAAACAAAATACCATCGGAATGTTGGCTGGCAGGGTAGGAGAGGTGGTGGTATACATAATCTAGCCTTTACTTTGTTTCAGGGTGGTTAGATATGTCAGCCAGATGAGTTCCAATAGTAATAATGTTACTGCCTTTACTTCCCACTAACTACTTTTACCGTTTTTGGAGACGCCAAGGTGCCAGAATTTAGTCCCGTAAATCTACAGTAAATCTACCGAAACGAGGCTAACGTACTTCAGCACCTTCAAAAACCACCGGACTAAGCCAGGATCGAACCTGCCAAGTTGGGGGATCAGAAGGCCAGCGCCTCAACCGTCTGAGCCACTCAGCCCGGCAGATGAGTTCGAGGCTGTATGTCAGCATTGGTTAAAAAAAAAAAAAAAAAAAAAAACCCACAGTAATAGCGAGTAACTGTAAGGAAGAGTTAAGAAACCACTGTCTGGAAATAGCTTACACACCTACTCATCTCTTTCTGAAAATACCGTAACTTACTTAAGTTAAACCAAAAAATCAACGGAAGCCAATGTGTTCCAGCACTAGGTACTCAGACATATGGTACATTTTAATAAAATTTCCAATGTTTATAGGTTCTAAAAGAGGTCACAAAAGCTAGTTAATAATAATAATAATAATAATAATAATAATAATAATAATAATAATAATAATAATAATAATAATAATAATAATAATAATAAAAATAAATAATCAGTCACTACTAATCTGTATTTAGGGCAGTCGCCCAGGTGGCAGATTCCCTATCTGTTGTTTTCCTAGCCTTTCCTTAAATGATTGCAAAGAAACTGGAAATTTATTGAACATCTCCCTTGGTAAGTTGTTCCAGTCCTAACTCCCCTTCCTATAAACGAACATTTGTCCCAATTTGTCCTCTTGAATTCCAACTTTATCTTCATATTTTGATCTTTCCTACTTTTAAAGACACCACTAAAACTAATTCCTCTACTAATGTAACTCCACGCCATTTCTCCACTGACAGCTCGGAACATACCACGTAGTCGAGCAGCTCGTCTCCTTTCTCCCAAGTTTTCGCAGCCCAAACTTTGCAACATTTGTGTAACGCTACTCTTTTGTCGGAAATCACCCAGAACAAATCGAGCTGCTCTTCTTTGGATTTTTTTCAGTCGAATCAAATAATCATGGTGCGGGTCCCATATGCTTGAACCATACTCTAGTTGGGGTCTTACGAGAGACTTATTTGCCCTCTCCTTTACATCCTTACTACAACACCTAAATACCCACATAACCATGTGCAGAGATCTGTACCCTTTATTTACAATCCCATTTATGTGATTACCCCAACGAAGATCTTGCCTTATTTATTTATTTATTTATTTATTTATTTATTTATTTATTTATTTATTTATTTATTTATTTATTTATTTATTTATTTATTTATGCCTTTGTATGTGGCGAAGGTAGGGCTCACGGCCCTCTCTTACACTTAATCACAACGTACAGTACCCCATCAACGCAGTAATTAAAACTCAGAGGACTTTTCTTATTTGTGAAACTCACGACCTGACTTTTAACCCCATTTATCATCATACCATTGTCCGACTCGTTGGCTGAATGGTCAGCGTACTGGCCTTCGGGTCAGAGGGTCCCGGGTTCGATTCCCGGCTGGGTCGAGGGTTTTAACCTTCTTTGGTTATTCCAATGGCCCGCGGGCTGGGTGTCTGTGCTGTCCCGAACATTCCTGCAACTCACACACCACACACAACACTATCCTCCAGCACAATAACACGCAGTTTCCTACACATGGCAGATGCCGCCTACCCTCATCGGAGGGTCTGCCTTACAAGGGCTGCACTCGGCTAGAAATAGCCACGTGAAATTATTATCCTTCTCGAGGTCATTTTGCAGTTGCTTGTAACTTTTCATTACTCTATACCGAATATAATAATAATAATAATAATAATAATAATAATAATAATAATAATAATAATAATAATAATAATAATAAAAATAGAATTTAGTAAAGTAGGATATGCATACTTATGTGTTACGTATAATTCCTATTCTCCTGACTAGCGAATTTAATATTTTGACGCTCGTGAACTGACGTTCACTTAGGTTAACTTCACTACTTACGGAAACTATAGATGTAATGGTTTGGACATACAGTTGGGGAGTCATTTTCTTCTTGCGAACTGCAAACTTAACTGGACCGCTTTTGCGAATGAATGGAATATTCTAGATTGATTTTGGTTCACAATAATATGACAGGCTTCTTTGGAAGCTCTTTTCATATCCATTGAAATTAAAGCGAAGGTAACTCTTTCACTTCTTTTTAAATGTGGTTGTGAATCGAATCCCATGAGGTCATACACCGTTCACTGCCTAGTGCTTGCATCCGCTCACACATGGAGGTGGAGGGCGTGCCCAATATGGGCTGGCTACCTCGTCAAGCAAACATGCACTGCAATGGCTGCATATCGAGCAGGCAGTGGAAATACATCAAGTCTAATTCTGGAAAGTGCTCGTACGTGTTTAAAATACAATTGCACTCGGCCATACCTGCTTGTTTACGTCCGGTGCTCTGTCGCCAGGTACAGTAGCGCGCTAAATGTACGATTGCTCAGTCGTTCACTGACGTGTCCAAGTGCAATCGTATTTAAATAACCAATACTAGCCTGACTGGCTAATATCGACTTTCGTGACGTTGCCAACGAAACCATCCGCGAAGAAACGTGAGGACTTCCGAACCATCAGCATGAAAAGCCATGTGTTGAAAAGAGCACACATGCCAGAATGTATAAGAAGTGTGAAGTACACAGAGGTGAAAAGCAATATTAGGATTCTGCAATTTCCTGGGCATCCGTGAGGACCGTTTCGCATTGCAAGTACTCGTTCAAGGATCCAGGGACATGAGCTGTGACGCCTTCTTGCGTTTCGTCGATTACACCAACGAAGTTGATCGCTGTCAGCACTCGAAGAGAAGGTGTGGATGAAAAAGAAAAGAAACTTTTACCTTTGCGAAAAGCTAATGATTGTGAATATGTCTTTTCCATAAATGAAACTGAGATATCGATAACGAACAATTTATTTGCATCATTTCACAGGGCGTCTTCGGCGACCAAGGTAACGAATAATGTGACGTCACTGACGGTGTACCTCCTATTTCAACACACTCTATTTATACAAATCCACAGCTGCAGCATCTTTGGTGACCTGGGGCAAATACTTTGCCTGGGGGTTGGCGACCAAGGCCTACAGTAACGACTAATGTGCACTTTCTATTTCGACACACACTAGCCTATTTATACAAATCCACAGCCGCAGCATCTTTGGCGACCAAGGCCTAGGGTAACGACTAATGTGACGTCACTGACGATACACTTTCTACTACTACTAAAATGTTTTCATTCCTCCCCTGAAGGGGGAGGCGGGCTTCTTAGACGGTGACGCCGTCTCTCAGGCCGGGAGATTTGTTACGGTGAAGGAGATATGCGGAGAAGGTGAGGGGATAGGCGGCCTTGGCCTATACTAGGAACTGTCCCGGGATTCGTCTTAGTGCAGGAGAAAACCATTCTCAGGACAGCCGACGGTTGGGGCCAGCCGTGAGGTCCAGCACTGTCTCGTCTCCCGAATGCAGAAGCGTAGAGCAACGGTAGAGCCGTGACCATCCCTCCTCTGCTCGGTTGGCCGGTCAGAGTACAGAGCTGGTGGACCACGGACCAGCCGTGGCCACGTATGGGCCGAGATCCACTCTGCATCTACCGACGCAATTTCTATCTCAACACACTCTGTTTATACAATTGCACAGCGACCAAGGCCTAGGGTAACGACTAAATGACGTCACTTCCGTCACACATTTTGTCGCGTTACGTTATAAAATTTTCGGATTACGCCCAGGCATGAGACGCAGTCATGTCAAAAGACATCCGATTTACACTGACTGACAGAGCAAATGCAACACCAAGAAGGAGTGGTCAGAACTTTATGCCAATTGCAGGGTAGACTGACGTCACTGAGGTATGCTCATGATGTGAAATGCGCCGCTGTGCTGCGCACGTAGCGAACGATAAATGGGACACGGCGTTGGCGAATGGCCCACTTCGTACCGTGATTTCTCAGCCGACAGTCATTGTAGAACGTGTTGTCGTGTGCCACAGGACACGTGTATAGCTAAGAATGCGAGGCCGCCGTCAACGGAGGCATTTCCAGCAGACAGACGACTTTACGAGGTGTATGGTGATCGGGCTGAGAAGGCAGGTTGGTCGCTTCGTCAAATCGCAGCCGATACCCATAGGGATGTGTCCACGGTGCAGCGCCTGTGGCGAAGATGGTTGGCGCAGGGACATGTGGCACGTGCGAGGGGTCCAGGCGCAGCCCGAGTGACGTCAGCACGCGAGGATCGGCGCATCCGCCGCCAAGCGGTGGCAGCCCCGCACGCCACGTCAACCGCCATTCTTCAGCATGTGCAAGACACCCTGTCTGTTCCAATATCGACCAGAACAATTTCCCGTCGATTGGCTGAAGGAGGCCTGCTCTCCCGGCGCCCGCTCAGAAGACTACCATTGACTCCACAGCATAGACGTGCACGCCTGGCATGGTGCCGGGCTAGAGCGACTTGGATGAGGGAATGGCGGAACGTCGTGTTCTCCGATGAGTCACGCTTCTGTTCTGTCAGTGATAGTCACCGCAGACGAGTGTGGCGTCGGCGTAGAAAAAGGTCAAATCCGGCAGTAACTTTGGAGCGCCCTACCGCTAGACAACGCGGCATCATGTTTTGGGGCGCTATTGCGTATGATTCCACGTCACCTCTAGTGCGTATTCAAGGCACGTTAAATGCCCACCGCTACGTGCAGCATGTGCTGCGGCCGGTGGCACTCCCGTACCTTCAGGGGCTGCCCAATGCTCTGTTTCAGCAGGATAATGCCCGCCCACACACTGCTCGCATCTCCCAACAGGATCTACGAGGTGTACAGATGCTTCCGTGGCCAGCGTACTCTCCGGATCTCTCACCAATCGAACACGTGTGGGATCTCATTGGACGCCGTTTGCAAACTCTGCCCCAGCCTCGTACGGACGACCAACTGTGGCAAATGGTTGACAGAGAATGGAGAACCATCCCTCAGGACACCATCCGCACTCTTATTGACTCTGTACCTCGACGTGTTTCTGCGTGCACCGCCGCTCGCGGTGGTCCTACATCCTACTGAGTCGATGCCGTGCGCATTGTGTAACCTGCATATCGGTTTGAAATAAACATCAATTATTCGTCCGTGCCGTCTCTGTTCTTTCCCCAACTTTCATCCCTTTCGAACCACTCCTTCTTGGTGTTGCATTTGCTCTGTCAGTCAGTGTATTACCAATCTTCCGATACCAGCGCATGCCAATACGAGTCGAAAACCAGGAGACCGAGTTAGTAGAAATAAGCAGCGGTGTCAGGCAAGGTTGCGTACTTTCCCCAACTCTGTTCATTATTTACTCCAAGGATATCTTCAGAGAAGCTTTGGCTGTTCTACATGTGGGCATCCGACTCAGCGGGGAGTATCGAACAACGTATGGCACTCAGACGACATGATCCTGCTAGCCCCCAGCCTTAGGGATATGCAAGTATTGGTGGACGGAGTGAGAACTGTAAGCGAAGCTTCCGGATTAGAACTACTTGCTAAAAAGACAAAGGCCGCGCTGATGACAGGAATCGAAGAAATTGTGTGGGTTAACGATTTTGTTTATTTAGAAAGCAGTCTCAACGCTCACCGGGACCCCGATGCAGTAATCAACCTCCCCTCCCCCCCAACCCCCAATGGCGAACAGCCCCGAAGGGCCATGGCCTACCAAGCGACCGCTGGTCATCCCGTAGGCACGCAGGTTACGAGGTCTTGAGTGGTCAGCGCGATGAATTCTTTCGGCCGTTATTCTTGGCTTTCCAGACCGGGGCCACCAACTTACTGTCAGATAGCCTCTTAATTGTAATCACGTAGGCTGAGTGGACCTCGAACCAGTCCTCAGATCCAGGTAAAAATCCGTGACCTGGCCGGGAATCGAGCCCGGGGCCTCCGGGTAAGAGGCAGGCACGCCACCCCTACACCGCGGGGCCGGCTTACCAGTGATCGGAGCCCGAATAGAAATCGCCAGGGCGACACCCTCATTAAAATGAGAACCTTGCTGTGCTCCAATGGCCTATCGACCAAACTGGGTCTCGTCAAGTGTTAGGTTATGGCTACCCTGTTCTGATGTACGGAGTAATGTGGATCTGCAGGACGGACCACATGACCAACATCGTAGTCTTGCAGCAGATCGGTCACGATAAAAAGCTGATTAAAGTCGTGAAGAAACGGAAATTAAAATATTTCGGACACGTCATTCTCAACGGGGAGAAATATCGAATACCCCAACTCATGATGCAAGGCAAGACATTCGCGAAAAAGTGGTCCTCGGATCACCTGGCTGAAAAATCTCCGTCAATTGTTTGAATTGTCATCTGCCGAGCTGTTCCGAAGACAATAGACCTGATGATCGATAACAGATGAGTTGGATAACACACTAGAAGAAGAAGAAGAAGAGGAAGTGTTCCGCCAGTTTCATAGAGGAAGAAGATATTTCTCCACGCCAGTTCATTAACGATACGAGAAAGCATTGTAACATTCCCATAAACGATACCTAAGTCAGCGCGTGTGGACAGAAAGCGTTAACGATGCTAAGTCAACGAAGGATGTGTATGCTAGCTCTGTGGTGAAGCCTGTGACCGCTGCCGTAAGCCAAGGCAGTTTCAGAGTTTATACTAAAGAAAAGAACTGTGAATAACTAGCATGCAGGCACATTCGTGCTCATTATTATTATTATTATTATTATTATTATTATTATTATTATTATTATTATTATTACGGGGATACCGTGGTGGACAGAGGTGAAAGAAGGTGCGGGCCTGAATGGGTCTATCTAAGGCAGTCAAAATACTAATTAAAAACTTTACAGCTGCAGACGCTTAAATGCGGCCAGTATCCAGTATTCGGGAGATAGTGGGTTCGAACCCCGCTGTCGGCAGTCCTGAAGATGGTTTCCGTGGTTTCCATTTTCACACCAGGCAAATGCTGGGGCTGTACCTTAATTAAGGCCACGGCCGCTTCCTTCCCAGTCCTAGCCCTTTCCTGTCCCATCGTCGCCATAAGACCTATCTGTGTTGGTGTAACGTAAAGCCAATAGCAAAAAATAAATAAAACCTTTAAAATTAGCGTTATATTTCTTTTCTAGGTTTTTTCAAAGACAAACTTTATAATTCAGGTACAAAGCTCATAAGATAGAGTAACACTTTTAGAATATCGAATAACAATTGATTAAACAATTGATTAACAACCTTGAGCTTGAAGCTCCCTAAACATACATTTTCTTAAAAAAAAAAAAAAAAAAAAAAACAATCAGGGAGACGAACCTCTCAATTTCTTTTACAGCGTATTCAAAATATACAACGTTTCAAGAGCACCTTTTTCTCCACAAAAATATCTAGGGGACTACTCTCCAAACATCACACCACACTGGCCTTTCAAAGGCATTATTTAACCATCACAGGAGCGTCTTTGCTCTATTAAAATTTTACACTTGGAAACCTAGTTCCAGAAAAGGTCAAGGCCTATCAAAGGCACAGCTAAGGAAGCTTGTTTTTTTTTTGTAATTTCACATTCCTTTAATTAATTTATTACGAGATACAGCTCTAAAGAAAGCAGCAATAGCGTATTATAGTCTACCACCGCCGTCTGGTTGTGTAGTCTACCAGAGCCATGTACTAAGCGCCACCTATACCTTTATGACAACAATGTAGTACAAATATGACAATCATGTCAGCTTATAATATACTACAAATAATTACACATTATATGACAGATTATGAGAAGCTTAGTAAGTATTGTGAGAGCTATCTTAATCTGAGATGAACTCCCAGTGAAAAGCACAATTAATATACGGTAAGTGTGGTCCTATTTCTCACTTCAGATGCAAAAGATTCGGTGTGATACATGTAAAACAATTACATTTATAACTACCGTGCGATATTATCATAAGCTTACATTGTATTAGACTGTATTAGAAACGACTTTGAGACAGCATTACTCTTTGTAACGCCCGTGGCGATCGCTACTACATATTTCCATAATTACATTCTTTTACAGACTAACTTATAAACGTCTTACTTGTACCAGTTTCCTCCGATTCTTTCCTATTTGATCTGTTTTATACAACTATTGTTCCCTCTCAATACAAAGCTTCACTCAGAGCTTACTTCCACACAGGGACATTCATCCTGAGTGTCTGAAATAGGTTTTGCTATGCCACTTAAATTCGTCTGTGTTCAGGGAATATTTCGTTTGACATAACCTCTTCTCCAGAAACACAATCTACAGGTTATATATTGATGTTCTGTGATCTACAGTCTACACAGTCGGTATGCATTCTCCCACTGCCTTCGTAATGTACGTCACGCAAAGAGGCGAACTGTTTTCTCCGTCCGACCCGTGCAATGCAAGGACATGATACGTCTGTACCTTGTAATTATGAAATATTCACAAATGTTGTATTAATATAACGGGTGAGATCATTAACACCTTTAATCGCATCATAACTCAAAAGTCAGGTTTATATAATTTTACGAGAAGTATGTTTGAACTGTGATCTACGCTGTCAAAGGGTGAGGGTCTTACTCGTCAATGTAACCAACAAATAATTATGTATATACCTATTAATACAAATATGGAGACAAAATAGTACAACCATGTTAATAATAATAATAATAATAATAATAATAATAATAATAATAATAATAATAATAATTTAATAGACTTTACCTCCATACCTCTAGATGGCTATAAATACGGTAGCTTTCTTGTTTTGTTCTTGACACTTCTGGCACTATCCTTCAGAACCTTTCTTCCGAATATTAATGCACTGACCAGCAAGATCTGTTAATTACTTCCCACATTCACGGAAATTCCCGAGGAATAATTCTTAATTATTACTTAAGTATTAATTATTTATTACGATGCATTGCTTCTAACATCTAAATCAGTGGCGTATCCTGGAATCTCCACTGAGGCATGCAACTAGTAACCATGCAGTTAACACAATGTATTAAGTAAATTTCAATTCTACTCACCCTAATTACATGTAGGTGAACTCGAGCCAAACAGTTTTACTGTAAGTTTCTGGATTGAACGTGCGTACACAATTCTTGTTTTCTCTTTTTAAATTTTCGAGGGTCCGCCTCTGTGGTGTAGTAGTTAATGTAATTAGCTGCCACCCCCGGAGGCCCGAGTTCGCTTCCCGGCTCTGCCACGAAATTTGAAAAGTGGTACGAGGGCTGGAACGGGGTCCACTCAGCCTCAGGAGGTCAACTGAGTAGAGGTGGGTTCGATTCCCACCTCAGCCATCCTCGAAGTGGTTTTCCGTGGTTTCCCACTTCTCCTCCAGGCAAATGCCGGGATGGTACCTAACTTCAGGCCACGGCCGCTTCCTTCCCTCTTCCTTGTCTATCCCTTCCAATCTTCCCATCCCCCTGTTCAGCATAGCAGGTGAGGCAGCCTGGGCGAGGTACTGGTCATCCTCCCCAGTTGTATCCTCCGACCCAGAGTCTGAAGCTCCAGGACACTGCCCTTGAGGCGGTAGAGGAGGGATCCCTCGCTGAGTCCGAGGGAAAAACCAACCCTGGAGGGTAAGCAGATTAAGAAGAAGAAGAAGAAGAAGAAATTTACGAGGGAAGGTAGAGGTCTCGCGGCTTTATAACTATTTGCATCTTTTCATCAAACGAACGGCCAGTAAATGGCTTTTCAAACTGATTTACAATTATATCCGTTTTAGACTCATCCATCGTTAATACCACATTGCGCAAAATATAATAAAACTCCGAAAACGACGAATAGCACAGGAACAGCACACACAGAATGAACTCACTAATCAGCAAAACACACAATGAATTAACTCACTAGTTAGCCACAACTCAAGCACTGGAGATAAGTCACCCCAGTGGCATTGGTCAGTTTCCTCACGTTGGGTTCTCGCTAGGGGGTAATCTGTGTGTCCCGTTCGCTGTAAACATGTCGACTTTCTCCAAGTTGCTAACAGATGGCAGAGGGTAGCACGGGTATGGGGTGACAAATTCTGACCAAGTTTCAATTGCAGCGACATCGTTCGAAGGGTTTCAGAACTACGTCTGCCACTGAATGCAATTTTAAGATTGAATGCCTTACGTGCCTTTGACCTGAAACAACCTAAAATCGTAAATCAGACAGTTCCTTGTGTTATCATAACGCATGCAATGAATGCCTTGCATTCAAGGAGAATACGCCCCTGATCTAAATACAATCTACCAGCAATAATTTAATTTTTAAATGTTAAAATGTACGGTATGCATCAAAATGCAAATATAATTTAACAGAAGGTTAATTTCGGTGAGAAAAAGCTGCGCGTATCCAACATTACTTCTTCTTCTTAATCTGTTTATCCTCCAGGGTCGGTTTTTCCCTCGGACTACGCGAGGGATCCCACCTCTACCGCCTCAAGGGCAGTGTCCTGAAGTTTCAGACTTTGGGTCGGGGGATACAACTGGGGAGAATGACCAGTACCTCGCCCAGGCGGCCTCGCCTGCTATGCTGAACAGGGGCCTTGTGGAGGGATGGGGCGATTGGACGGGACAGGCAAGGAAGAGGGAAGGAAGCGGCCGTGGCCTTAAGTTAGGTACCATCCCGGCATTTGCCTGGAGGAGAAGTGGGAAACCACGGAAAACCACTTCCAGGATGGCTGAGGTGGGAATCGAACCCACCTCTACTCAGTTGACCTCCCGAGGCTGAGTGGACCCCGTTCCAGCCCTCGTACCACTTTTCAAATTTCGTGGCAGAGCCGGGAATCGAACCCGGACCTCCGGGGGTGGCAGCTAATCACGCTAACCACTACACCACAGAGGCGGACTCCAACATTACTAACCCAAGGAATAACCATAACCTATGTAGGTTCGATTGGTTCCTGTCCACTTTTATTATTAATTATTACGATGCATTGCTTCTAACATCTAAATATTATCTAACAGCAATAGTTTAATTTTACAATGTTAAATGTATGCATCAAAATGCAAAAATCATTTAACAGAAGGTTACTCTCATTAATTTCGGAGAGGAAAAGCTGCGTGTACCCAACATTACTAAACCAAGAAATAACATTTGTGGGTTGATTGGTTACTGTCCACTTTTATGCTTGTTCTGTATCAAACAATAAAACGCCTGCTGTAAATCTGTGTAACAAGAAAGTAAAAAACAGAACTAATTATCAGCTCGGGAAAATTAGTGAAACATAGGATACTCTTTTATTCTTAGTAACAGGCAGCCTACATTTTCGGTTGGGATTTTCGTTTTTCACAAAGGTATCCCGCCCTCATACGAAGAAAATGAACATATCAGTGTATATATTACTTGTATAGTCGTATTTTTGCCATGATAAGTACGGTACACGTACTTAGGCTACCATTGTGGCAACTTCGAACTTTCACACACTGTGTTTAAATTCGCAACAGATCATATTTCAACAAAAACGTGTTATACGGTAACAATTAAAAGGATAAATCCCACGAGAAGAATTACGCCGTTGAACTTATATTTCTCATCACGTGAAGATACCATATCTACCCTAAACTATGAGGTCTTATTATTTTAATAATAGCTGTTTAGGCTACGTGATTCCTGATATGATAAATTTAAAGAAAGACCACGCAATATACTGAAATATAAAGTTCTGTCTTTCAACAGTCGCAATTATCCAAATAATTCTCCCAATACTTATGAATTACATTCATTAGCACAACTTGTAACATTCGCTTAGTTTGCCTCAATCGATCAGCTGATTGGCTTGATGCGCTTTCTACAGTACAGCCTGTATATTACGAAGGCAGTGATTCTGCCAAACTTACTTTTATAGCAGGTCCGTTTAATTTCAACTTCTATCTAAAACATTCGAGAACTGGGCAAATTCCAAAGAAAAGCAGCTCCATTTGTTCTGGGTGATTTCCGACAAAAGAGTAGCGTTACGAAAATGTTGCAAAGTGTGGGCTGGGAAGACTTGGGAGAAAGGAGATGAGCTGTCAGTCGAGAGATGGCATAAACAAATAAGTTTGAGTGATGGTGTTTTCAAAAGTGGAAAGATGACAATATAAAGATAAAGTTGGAAATCAAGAGGGCAAACTGGGACAGATATTCGTTTATAGGAAGAGGAGTAAGCATGGGCACCCGCAAGGGGAGGCAAGGGGGGGCAAGCGCCCCCCCCCCCCCCCCCTGGAATTCTAAAATAGTTGATGTTCAATTGTTTAATATCATACCAGATTATTTCATAAAATGAACTTACTGGCAGTCATCTAGGAACTGTTATAAGCAGAAATTTCTGTAAACAATTTAATGTTGCTGACGTTATATTGGTTTTTATATTCAAGAAAATTATTAATGTGCCCCACCCTGGAAAAGATCCTGCGGGCGCCCATGGGAGTAAGGGATTAGAATAATTTACCAAGGATGATGTTCAATATTTTTCCAAATTCTTTGCAATTATTTAAGAAATAACAGATAATGTACGGAATCTGCCACCTGGGCGACTGTCTAAATGCAGATCAGTGGTGACTGAACCCAGAGCTCTCTGTCCTCATTTAATTCCAGAACATTGCGTCGGGTGATGGTTGCCAGCTTCTTATTTTATTTTGTCCCCTATCACCTGCTCGGAAAAAAGTTCTTCGTAGATTATCTTTCGTGTCCATGATCATCAACACAGTTGACGAGCATCTAACAATCGATCTTACAATCTATTTCGATGTACAGTTTGTCGAAGCTGCATCCTGATGTAAACAAGTATTGTACATGTGATAGTCATACTGTGACTGGCTTCAGGCGCTGTAGCATTGTTCAACAAATATTTCCCAAATCTAAATGTATTCCTGAATATTCTGTTTGTTATGGAAACCTGACTCGACTTTTTTGGGAGTTGGGGGAGAGATTGTTTCTTGTGAAAAATAATGGAAATAAGGCTAATTTTTATTTGTAGCTTTTTCCTTTCGGTTCCTGGCAGATAAATGAATGCTGTCTGTTTTTCCCCCAGATGCTTCATCTTTCCATCTTCTCGAGCTGCGCAACCACAACTGCATCTCCTCATCTTCTCTGTTTCACTCAGCCTGACGGTATTAGGCTACGTTTGCAATGCTTTGGGAGTGTTTCATTTCCACACCATTTCTTTTTGCCAGTACCCTAATATTCTTGTCATTATTCCTCTGAATAGTCTTAATAGAGGAGGCGCAGTTGTACATCCTTTTTAAACAAGAATCACCACCAGCTGGCTCCAGTAGCTGCAAAAATAATTGGGATAAACTGCAGCGTGCCTCCATGTTGTTATTAAATGAGCTCTTTTAAATAATACCCGGTAACGAACGAGCTAAATCACGCTCCGCAATAGGATTGGGAAGGTGCGCTGTTTGTAGTTGTTAAGTTCTTATCATGGTTCCATTTTTGATTACTCTAACTGCCAAATATATCAACTTAATAGCTGCTCGCTTTCAATACGTGATTTTGCATATCCGTTAGAACCTGAATTCGAGACCACTTCTGTCAGTTTCATAAAAAGGGTCTTTTAGCTTTCTGTCAGCCTGGTACTTCATTCTCATGGATCTTAACTTTCTTCGCCTGAAATAACCTGCCTCATTATCCATGCACTGATCTTGGTTTGTAGTCTGGTTTGTTTATCTGTGATATTATTGATTTTGTATGTTTTGTTTTTAAAATCTTCTATTGTAATTTGTAGTTTTTGCATATCTTCCTTGATTTCTGTATGTTACTCTTCCATAAGTTTTCTGTTATTCTCCTGATGATTCTGTTTTCAGGTACCCTAAGTGGATGCCCGAAGATTGAGATTAGTTTCTTCCTGATTGTGTTAATTACTAGTTCCATTTCCCTGTAGATTGTTTCATTAGAAGCTAGTCTCCAGTGTCCATTTTCTTGATAGTTTTTATTTATGCACATTCTGTTTATTCTTTTTTTCAATCTTGAGTATACGGTACTGTATATTTCTGAAGTGTTAGTTGTTTTGAAAATGGTTTCACTTGCGTTTGTTATTTCTGGTTGTCTAACTGTTTTATAGTGTTTTAACCATTTGAGGGCCATGTGCTATTATGGTTTTTCTACCGCTGAGCGCCAAGGCCAGTTTCAGTTTTTGTCAAGCTTTTGTTTGATCACTCACAGTTCAGCTGTTATTGTAGGCAGAAACTTGAAATTTTTGTTATTATTTTACTAATATGATTGCCTATACGAATAAAGCCTTACTTAGTTCATTTATGACCATTAGTAAATATTTGGCAGCCAAAACCCAAAAATATTAATTAAAAATAAAACAAAAGAAAAGTTTAGCAATAAAATGTAGGTAGAACAAAAAACATTTTTATACATTGCAAACATATTTATTGAATAGTAAACCTATTATGAAGCTATACTGAAAATTTCATTAATATTGTACCTAAAATAAATCTATAGTAAAAATAATTAGTTTACATATCCAAATGAGCCAAAAATACAAGTACTGGGCGAGTTGGCCATGCGCGTAGAGGCGCGCGGCTGTGAGCTTGCATGCGGGAGATAGTAGGTTCGAATCCTACTATCAGCAGCCCTGAAGATGGTTTTCAGTGGTTTCCCATTTTCACTCCTAGGCCTTTCCTATCCCATCGTCGCCATAAGACCTATCTGTGTCGGTGCGACGTAAAGCCCCTAGCAAAAAAGTACAAGTCTAATTACACTAGTTTTGTTTATATGTAAGTACTACTGAAATACGATACAAACTTCTTTTACATAACACTTACATAACATACTACAAATAATGTAATGATGATGATCATGATGATGATGATGAACGTCAGTACAAGTATATTTTACAAGACCTCTCAAACACACTTATGTTTTGTCAAGGACAGTGGATATATATAATCATTTTCACAGCAATAAATGAACAAGTAAAATATCGAGAGCAACTAGACACAGTGTGGACAAGGTACACAGCAAGACTGCTAGTGTTGTTGCCGTGCCAAGTAAAGTGCGCCAATAAATATGCCTGCTGATTGGACTGAAACAGTGGTCTTGAAAATAAAAGAGGCTGTTTATTACAAACATAGTAAGTCTTTAACTAACTATATTTTGAAAATTCTGAAAGGAAATGACTGTTACTTTTAATAATAAAAACAAATACTGAACATCCTTTTGAAAGAACGTTAACATTTTTCAGATGGAAACCAAACGGGCCTTTAAAAGGACGTTGGCGCTTAGAGGGTTAATTTTGTAGCTACTGAGGGCCCTTTTTCCTTATGTGTTCTTGGTGATATATTATGTTCTGGTCAGTTTATTTATTTTACTATGTCATGTCAGCTGTTCATTGAGGTTTTATGCTATTATTTCTCAGATATATTTAAATTTGTCAATGATTTTGATTTCATGTTCTATTATAATTTTATTTATGAGTGGTGGGTCAGTTAATTTGATTTCTTCTTTTCAAAGGATATTCTGATGCCAATCTTCTGTGTTATTTCCAGTAGTAATTTAACTTGCTGTTAGGCTTCCTGCATGTTGTCAGACAGGACAGCAAGGTCATCAGTAAATCCCAGAGAGTTTAAATATGTTATGTTTGGATCTATTATTAAGAGAAGCAATATTTTTATATTTGTATGAAAGAATTAAAAAAAAATACTGCTTCTGTAAAGCATTGTTTTAAAGATTCACCCTTAGTTAAAAAGGTAACCAGGTCTTTAAATGCACGATCTCTGGGTTAAAGTTAAGAACAGGTGGCTGTACTTCCCCTTAACCCAAATGCACCCATAAGCGAGTTGGTACGCGCTCTTATGGGGTAAATATCCATAAACATACTGGTCTGCAGCCGTAACCCCATTAGAGTGTTGGAAAAGCCATGGGAAAAGGAAGAAAAATAGTGAAGAAAGAAATAGAGCAGTTGCTGAGGGCTTAGTTGATCAAATATGGCTTCTTCTTTCTCTTATTCTGCTGTATTAGGAAAAGCAGTGGAGACGGAAAAAAAAAAAAAAAAAAAAAGAACAATTGCTGATGGCCTATTTGATCAAATACAGCTTCTACTTTCCTTCATCTCATTCTTCCTTCTTCTTCTTCTTCTTCTCCTCCTCGTCCTCCTCCTCCTCCTTTAAGAAAAGCTGCGGAGAAAGAAAGCAAAATAACAGCTGCAGAGGGCCTAATCAATCCTTCTTCCCTTTTAAGCAAAACGAGGGGAAAGGAAAAGAACAATGGCTGAGGGCTTACTGAATAAAATATGACCTATCAGCTTTTTCCTTCCTCTTTGGGAAAAGCGGTGGGGAAATACAGAAAAAAGAACAGTTGATGAGGGCTTACTTGATCAAAAATGGCTCCTTGTTTTTTGTTTCTTATTTTTATTTCTTCTTTAGGAAAAGAAGTGGAGAAAGAAAGAAAAAAGAAGAGTTGTTGAGAGCTAATTCAATCAAATATGACTTCTTCTTTTTCTTATTTTCTTATTATTATTACAAATCTTATTTGTTGCAAATAAGGCAATTTCAGACTGGTAATGGCTTTTCGGAACAGTCTTCCTGATGGCATTTTGACTCCAGTCTATAACACCAAAGCTGCACACTAGAAAGTGGATTAAGTGGATGTGGATTAAAATGATATCACCACCACCACTGGACTACATGTGTAGTCCTAATTGGCTGTAACATCAAGTGTATTGTTTCTCACTTCCATTAATTATTAACACTTATTCCGATCATTTGTTTCAGGAGCAGAATCATGAGGCACCTTATTTTACTGGCGGTTCTTGGCGCCACTACCTTAGCGACAGACAGGTAAGGTTGAAGGGTCCGTTCAGGAAATTTGTACTTCTCTATTACTATTGTACCTAGTTATTTGGAAGGTATATTGCTAAACTGAATGATGGGTGATATTGACTACTGTTTCTGGAATGTTGATATTACCATGCCTTTTAGCACTATTTGTTGACAGTTGTTCCAGAACACCAAAATGAGACCAACGTTAATAATCTAACCAAACTAAGCCAAATACCATGGTATTACAGCCTTAACAGGCCTTGGCCTACCAGGCAGACACTACTCAACCTGAAAGTGACTAGCAGTTCCTTGGCTTTCTAGACTGGGCCAATAAAAACCATGATATCCAGTGATGGCAACAAAAATGTTAGTCTTACGGAAATCACGGATTTTTTTGCTAAGGGCTGAAATAATACAAAAGTTCACAAGGAAAAGGAATATATTACTTCATTTTGTGTGGAGTTTTTTAGAGACATTAAGTGGCTATCGTTACTACTTGAGACTAAACATGATACCTCGGAATTTTTGAAATGATCTTTTCCCATCATTTTTATTTTAGTTAATAAGTTTTAACATTTGAAATTATTTTCCATTTAATAATGTTATCAATTTTACGTCCCACTAACTACTTTTACGATCTTTGAACATGCTGAAGTACCAGAATTTTGTTCAGCAGGAGTTCTTTAACGTGGCAATAAATTACTGAAATGAGGCTGACATATTTGAGCACCTTGAAATACCAACGGACTGAGCCAAGCTCAAACCTGTCAAGTTGGGCTCAGAAGGCCAGCGCTTTACCGTCCGAGCTATTGAGCACGGCTATTTCCCATTCACTTTCCAAACCAAACCCCATGGCGCAACAGCCCCGAAGGGCCATGGCCTACCAAGCGACCACTGCTCAGCCCAAAAACCTGCAGATTATGAGGTGTCATGTAGTAAGTACGACGGATCCTCTTGGCCATTATTCTTGGCTTTCTAGACTGGGGCAGTCATCTCACTGCCAGATAGCCCCTCACTTGTAATCATGTAGGCTGAGTGGACCTTGAACCAGCCGTGACCTGGCCGGGAATTGAAGCCGGGGCTCTGGGTAAGAGGCAGGCATGCTACCACTACACTGCGTGGCTGGCTCCTATTCACTTTGCAAATACATTACTTGGTTCTTAAATTTCTCATTGCCAATCCTCAATGTCTTACGGAGGGAGTACGTACATCTTTGCATTTACTAAAAAGATGTCCTACAAGGGCACTTGAAGGGATGCCTGTGTTTAATTTTAAGAACATCATTGGAATGTCTCTGGAAGTACTGGAGAGGTAAGAAAGAGGTTCTGCTGTAGTAGAATGGAACACTCCTACTTCTGTGCGATGTGTATTAATTACTAGAATTTAACGATTACATTTTTCAAGAAGTAGATTACAAATAAAAATTACTAAGAATGTAATCGTTACAACTAATTCGATTACTGTTACGCAATTACTTCCCAACTCTGAAGATATCAAGTAAAGGGCACTGGAAAATTGCCGTTTAATAATAACAACAAGCCATGATAAATGTGATCAGGACATTTAAAAACCTGTAGGGACCAAGTTCTTAACTCATAATTTTTATTCAGATTCAACATGGGCAAGTAACGTAATTTGTTTCAGATAAGGTCTGCAGCTCAAGACATCTTAAATCACAGTTATGTTGCAAAACTTACTTCTTTTGAGGTCTAGTGGTCATAAAACTTCAAGATCCATCAAAAAGCTGATTTCTCTTCGTTTGGTGGGGGAGCTGTGAGAAGTGCGACCAGTACCAAACTACACTAAAACTGACACTAAAGGACTTGTCGACTTCATGAAGGAGAAAGACATAGCTGTTCTGGGAACAAATGAGACAAAGAGGAAAGTGAAAGGAGATATGATACTTAGGCTCTCTTACAGTGGAGGACCAGTGGGATTCGAACCCACAATCTCTCGATTTCGTGTCGTTGCTCTACCAATTGGGCTATGGTGGCCTAGGTCATATCTGTTCTGTTTGGGAAGACTGGCCAGATGTTCAAGAAAATGACCGGTGTCACGACTGTAAGAGTCAAGGGAGCGTACGAAGGGTTGAAGATGCTGGTCACCCAATGTGTTCCATGAAAGAACCTTGGCTAGGAACAATGGGGCATCCTTCAGAAGCATGTGGAACTTGGGAGTATGGGACTGGTTTGGGAGGGGGAGACTGATAGAGGATTCAGACTGACCCTCATGTGGTCCATGGAGTTTGATGTAAGTTTAGGATATGATCTTGAGTGGGCTCTTGGTTGACAGGGACACATATGGTGGCGTCAGAGAGTTGGCATAGGGCCTCACGGTCATAATCTTGGCAGTTCATGACAACTGTGGTGGATCCTTTGTCGGTGGGAAGAATGATGATGTTCTCTCAGGGCATGAAGTTTGTGTTTTGAAGAGAGGTTAAAAGGAAATTAGATGCTAATTGAAGGGAATGTTCAGGTGGTAAGAGTTGAGGTTCAATACTAGATGGTTTCTTGCAGCGAGTTAGGGATAGCTTAACATCATCAGGTGATGGGTAACTATTTTTGTATTGAATGCAGTGGCGGAGTTTCCTTACAAAAGAGTGGGCATTAGGCAGATTTCTTAGAGGGGAAGAAAATGAGGCTCGTGGACAGGACCGATGTTTAATGATCAGCAAGAGTGTGAGATGAGAGATCCGGAACAGTACGGGTTGCAGAATCACTTTGGGTTTCTGTTGAGGATTGTTTGAGCAGCCGTTGTGGAAAACGTTTGGGAAGGCTGGGGATTAATGTGGCTGGCTTTGGTAGGGTGAAAAGATGTGCTAGAGATGGAGGGTGTTAGTTGGCTGATGTGCCGGGTGTGGGAGAACATCCACACAAAGTGTGTTTAGTTTTCCGAAATGTCGTGTAGTGTTCTTTTGTGTTTCCATGTTTATCCTTGTCTCCTCTTTCAGTTGTTCATGAAAATAACATTAGTGTATTTGTTCTATAAATTAACTGAAAAATGAACACAAAACAAAAGAGCCTTCTTGGCTCGGGTATAGTGCCAGCCTCTTACCGCTGGGTTCCGTGGTTCAAATTCTGGTCATTCCATGTGAGATTTATGCTGGACAAAGCGCTTTTCTCTGGGTACTCCGGTTTTCCCTGTCAGACATTATACGTTGCCCCAGAGGAGTGCGACAGGCTTCGACAGCTGGCACAATTCCTATCCTCGCCGCTATGTGGAAGCTTCATTCATTCCATTCCTGACCTGTTCGAATGACTGGAAACAGGCTGTGGATTTTCATGAACACAAAACAAACAGTACCAGTAAACAGACAAGAAACAAAGGGAATCAAGTTATACTGATCATTTTCCATGAAACCAAAAGAGTCAGCAGTGTGACCAACTCACCACAGTGTGAAACCTCCCTCATTCATGTCGGAATATATACCTTCCTGAATGAATCCATGGAGATGGCTTATTTCTTGACATGCTTATCCTAGACCTCTATATACAGCCCTAAAACATAAATTTTACTCCAGTACCAACTCGTATTTGGACAAGTTTCTTTCATGTGCATACATTAAAGATCTCTTGCAAACACTCATTTCCAGGTGTTATGTGGTCCTTGTGGTATACACACCAGTGCTATTTTGGGGTGTCCATACATAGAACTTGCTTCTCTCAATTTTTAATCCTCTTTTGCCAACGATTTTCTGTGATCTGTGCAGACCACTTCATCATTCATAATACTGTATTTCAATGATAACTTATGGTTAGTGTTATTCTCAGTGACAGCTTACATTCTGATTTAATTGATATATTTCAAGTCTTGCACCACATGTACAGTCATTAGTGGAATGATGAATAAATCGTAACTGAAAACTATAATTTAGCCCAGAAGCTGTTGAAAGGTGTTGCAGCTTCACCACTGATGAGTCTATGTTTTTCAGGTTTCCATTTGATCCTCCTGGTCCTGACCCAATCCTCAAAATACTGAATAATTTGAAACATATCTCTTCTTCCATGTGGGAACTCAATATACATTACTCTGCGATATTCCATAAGGAGAGGTGAGTACTATGAATACCAGCCTGAATTACTGCTAACCTCGTCATTGGCTTTTTGAGTGAGCATGAGGTTTCTGTTAAGTCATCAGTTGAGAAAATGGTTGAATCTTCACTGTGGTGGCAATTACAGATGGTGAATGTGGGTGCAGTTGCTCCCACACTTTATAGAGAAAAAATTAAATTTTGATTCCATTTTAACTGCCTGGAAGTAGTAAATATAAATAAAAATTGTACAAAAACCTGTTGCCTTATCACCTACTTTCTTTAAATATTAAAAAATTCCTTGGCGTTAGTATACACAAAATATAATTTTACACAGCTAACTGATTCGAACAGTGCCCCTGTAAGCGCGATTAGTGTCAGATGGCACAAAATCTTAGTTGCGCACTAAGTGAGTTTTGTACGCAGTCAAGTCCATGTGCCGCAGTAAGTGCGAGAGGTGAGGAATGTTCACTTCGCTAGTTGTTACCGCAGTGTTCACATCGGCTCCTGGCGTCATTTTGTTCAGCAGTATTTAACCCTTCCCCTACTTTCCCCTACTTTCCCCTACTTTCCCCTCCAAGCTTGTGGCTTTGCAGAGGTTTGTACCATCAGATAGTAATCACACTTCTAGTATATACTGTGAGGAAGGATAGCAGGAATGTGATTTTGCGAAGGCCATGGAGAATGATGTATGATTCACCCACTTGCCGTGCACATTCGTCAGTCTGACAGGACAAATCATCAATCAATCAACAGTGATCTGCATTTAGGGTGGTCGCCCAGGTGGCAGATTTGCTATAAATTGTTTACCTTCTTCTTCTTTCCTGGCTTTATATGTTCCCATAAAACGGGCACTCCCGAGCTCACTCCTCTGACTCGGAGAGAGTACGTCCGACGCTCTTGGACCAGATCTAATGGCACTTCACTTTTCCTTAAAGCAGCCTCAACAGTTTGTTTCCATCTTCAGCTCTTCAATGGCAAGAGCTTTCCATACTAAAGGGTGTTCATTTCTTCTTCTGATGTGACCATACTGGCGGTGCTGTTTGTCCTCTGTCTTGTCGCTGATGGGCACAACTTCAAAGGATTCGGGCACGAGTTCACTTCACACTTTGTCACGCAGAGTGACTCCCGCTGATCATCGCAACATACATTCGCTGGTCAAGCCTTGCACAACATTCGGAGTCATACATGAGGACAGGCCGGACAGTGGTTTTGTACACTTTGCCCTTTAATTTGACTGGCATCCGATTGTCACACAGTAAGATACCACCATTTCATCCAACCACACTTACTTATAATTATTTACCTAGCTTTCTCTTAAATATTTTTAACAAATCTGGAGACTTATTGAACATTTCCCTTGATTATTTATTCCAACCCCTTACTCCTTGTGCCATAAATGAATATTTACCCAAATCTCTCCTCTTAAATTCCTACTTTCCTACTTTAAAAGCTCTTCTCGAGCTTATTCTTCTATTCCATGCCAACTCACCACTTTCACTCAGTTAATATGCCTGTATGTAACATCTTATTTTCATAGTGCGTGGTCAGTTATTGTATAATCACTAGGGTCGATATTCTTGTGCAATTGCGTATTCCATCCCTTTACTTGCAGACAACTGAAAGAAAGAAAAATGTTGGGTAAATGTGGTTCTGAAATAGTTGTAGCTGTGTTTCATTTTACTTATTCTGTGTATGTAACATTTTGTACATACCCAGGTAATTATTAAAAAATGTAAACATTTTCCCAACTTGTTTAGTTTTCAGACTACTGTAAAATAATTGGTGAATTTCATCTCATCTATATATATAAAATAACTTGTCCTGACTGACTGACTGACTGATCCATCATCACCGAGCCAAAACTACTAAACATAAAGAAATGAAATTTTGCCGATACATTCATATTAACTTGCAGATGCTTGCTAAGGGAGGATTTTTGAATAATCCATCGCTAATGGGGTGAAAGGGGGTGAATTTAAAAAAAGTGGATATCTATATCTCAAAAACTTAAAAGTTTACAGACGTAAAAATAGGTATTTGGAATCTCCTTTAAAAATAAAGGAACACATCTTTTTTGTTTTTGGAAAAACACATTAAGGGGAGTGAAAAAGGGGGAAAAGGGGTTGAACGCCTTTTATGAGGAGACTAATATCTCAACAGCTGAATATATGACAGACATGAAAATTGAAATTTGGAATCTCCTTTGAAAATAAAGAGACACGTATTTTTGTATTTTTGAATAATCTGATGGATTGGGGGTGAACTGGAGTGACAAAGGGGGTGAAATTTTAAAAAGATTATATCTGCAAATTATCTCAGACATGTAACATATTACAGAATAGTAATTACCTGCGGCTTTGCTCGCGTGGATTTCGTAATGTGATCAAAGTAATCATTCCTCGGCATTGTACCATGACATTATCTGAAAATTTCTAAAGTATAAAAACTCACCCAAAAATTGAGTTAATGAGCTCGATAGCTTCAGTCGCTTAAGTGCGGCCAGTATCCAGCAATTGGGAGATAGTGGGTTCGAGCCCCACTGTCGGCAGCCCTGAAGATGGTTTTCCGTGGTTTCCCATTTTCACACCAGGCAAATGCCGGGGCTATACCTTAATTATGGCCGTCGCTATAAGACATATCTGTGTCGGTGTGACGTAAAGCAAATAGCAAAAGAAAAAAAACTGAGTTTCATTTACCCCAGAAATTCTTTGTAAACCATGTTTGGGGCTAAGACGACCATGCGGCATGGAGTTGTACATGTGAGAAAGTCTTCTCTCAAGTCGAAAAAATAAATACATGTTCATTTTATTTTTAAAGGAAATTCCAAATACCTATTCCCACATCTGTAACATCTTCAGTTTTTTAGATATGCAGAAGTATTCCCATAAAAATAATGCAACTCCTTGATCAGTCCTTCCCCACCCCCACACCCATCTAAGTGTATTTTCTAAAAACATGTTTCTTTATTTTTAAAGGAGATTCTAAATACCAATTTTCACATCTGTAACATCCTCATAAAATATAATTCAACCATTTTTCACTTCTTTTCACCCCCACCCCCACCCATCGTTAAGTACGTTCTCCGAAAACAAAAAGGAAGAGGTTCCTGTTTTTTCCAAGGACTTTCCAAATACCAAGTTTCTTGTCTCTAACACATAATGTAGATATACCGGAACTCGTTTTAAAAATTCACCCGCTTTTCCAATTCTTTTCAGCCCCTCAACTGGATTTTCTGGAAACAAACAAATACATGTTTCATTATTTTTAAAAGAGATTCCAAATACCAGTTTTCATGTTTGTATGTCTGTAACCCCTTCAGTTTTAATAATAATAATGCTATTTGCTTTACGTCCCACTAACTACTCTTTTACGGTTTTCGGAGACGCCGAGGTGCCGGAATTTTGTCCCGCAGGAGTTCTTTTACGTGTCATTATATCTACCGACACGAGGCTGACGTATTTGGGCACCTTCAAATACCACCGGACTGAGCCAGGATCGAACCTGCCAAATTGGGGTCAGAAGGCCAGCGCCTCAACCGTCTGAGCCACTCAGCCCGGCCCCTTCAGTTTTTGAGATAAATGTATACTCATAAGAATAATTCAACTTCTTCTTCATCTTGACTTCTTTCCACCCCTCTCCCGCCTTATGTGGACTTTCCGAAAACAAAAAAACACCTGTTTCTATATTTTGAAAGGAAATTCAAATCACCAACTTTCACGTCCGTAACAGCTTCAGTTTTTAAGAAAAACTATCCTCATAAAAATATTTCAACTCCGTATTTACTTATTTTCAACCCCGCGCCCCTTACGTTGATTTTCCGAAAAAAAAAAAACAAATGCGTGTTCCTTTATTTTTTAAGGAGATTCCAAATACTTATTTTCACGTCTCTAGCATCTTCAGCTTTGGAGATATAAGTATCCTCATAAAAGTAATTCAACTGATTTTTCACCCTCCCCCATTTCCTACCCGTTAAGTTGATTCCTCCTTCCCCAAAAGTACGTGTTTTTTTATTTTTAAAGGAGATTCCAATTACCAATTTTCACGTCCTTAACATCTTTAGCTTTTGAGATATAAGTATCCTTATACAAAGAATTCAACTAATTTTTCAATTCATTCACCCCCCTTAAGTGGATTTTCCGAAGACAAAAGAACACATGTTTCTTTACTTTGAAAGATGATTCCAAATCCAAATGTTCATGCATCTAACATCTTCAGTTTTTGAGATATAAGTGTCCTCATAAAGAGAATTCAAATCCTTTCTCACCCCAGCCCGTTATGTTGATTCCCCCCCCCCACACTTCCAAAAATGCGTGTTTCTTTATTTCTATAGGAGATTCCAAATACAAATTTTCACATGTGCAACATCTTTAGTTTTTGAGATATAAGTATCCTTGTACAAAGAATTCAACTAATCTTTCAATTAATTAACCCTCCCCCTTAAGTGGATTTTCCAAACACAAAAGATTACGTGTTTCTTTACTTTGAAGGAAAAATCCATATACAAATTTTCATGTCTGTAACATCTTAAGTTTTTGAGGTGTAAGTGTCCTCGTGAAATGAATTCAACTCCTTTTTCACTCCTCCTCCACTCGTTAAGTTGGTCCCCCACCACCCCGCCCCCATCCAAGAAATGCTTGTTTATTTATTTCTAAAGGAGATTCCAAATACCAGTTTCTTAAGTTTTGAGATATAAGTTTCTCCAGGAAAAGAATTCAATTCTTTTTACTTCCTTTCACACTCCCCACTCAAGTGCATTTTCTAAAAACGAACAGTACCCGTTTCTTTAAAAGAGCATCCAAATACCAATTATCACGACTGTAACATCTTCAGTTTATGAGATACATGTATCCTCGTAAAAGGAACTCATCTCCGTTTTCATGCCACCTACCAAGTTGATTCCCCCCTCCCCCCTCCTCGCCAAATGTGTGTTTCTTTATTTTTAAGGGAGATTCCAAATACCAGTTTCCACGTTTGTAACATATTTCGATAATTTTTTTGTATATATTCTCGTACAAATAATTAATCTAATTTTTCAATTCTTTCACACCCCCCACCCCGTTAAGGGTTTTTCTCAAAAACAATAGAATACGTGTTTCCTTATTTTTAAAGAAGAGTTCAAATACCAGTTTTCACGTCTGCAACTTGTAAAGTTTTTTATATATACTATAGATATGCTCACCCCTTCTTCAGTTCCCATTTAGTAGATTTTACAAAAAACATTTATATTTCTTTACTCTTACAGGAAATTCCAAATACCAGTTTTCAAATCTGTAATATGTTACGTGTCTGAGATAATTTGCAGATATAATCTTTTTAAAATTTCACCCCCTTTGTCACTCCTGTTCACCCCCTATTCATCGGATTATCCAAAAGTACAAAAATACGTGTTTCTTTATTTTTAAATGAGATTCCAAATTTCAATTTTCATGTCTGTAATATCTGCAGTTGTTGAGATATAAGTCTCCTCATAAAAGGTGTTCAACCCCCTTTCCCCCTTTTTCACCCCGCTTAATGGGATTTTCCGAAAACAAAAAAAGTACGTGTTTGTTTATTTTTAAAGGAGATTCCAAATACCTATTTTTACGTCTGTAAACTTTTAAGTTTTCGAGATTTAGGTATCCACTTTTAAAATTCACCCCCTTTTTCACCCCATTAGCGATGGATTAATCAAAAATCCTCCCTTAGCGAGCATCTGCGTGTTAATATGAATGTATCTGCAAAATTTAATTTCTTTATGTCCAGTAGTTTTGGCTCAGCGATGATGAATCAGTCAGTCAGGACAAGTTATTTAATATATATAGATTTGAAAACTTGTATTTGGAATTTCCTGTAAAAGTAAAGAAATATAAATATTTTTTCGTAAAATCCACCTAAGGGGAACTGAAGAAGGGGGTGAATTTTTAAAATTAGCATATCTACAGTATATATAAAGAACTTAACAAGTTGCATACGTGAAAATTGGTATTTGAACTCTTCTTTAGAAATAAGGAAACACGTATTCTTTTGTTTTCGGGAAAAACCCGTAACGGGGTGGGGGGTGTGAAAGAATTGAACATTTTGGTGAATTATTTGTACGAGAATATATATACAAAAAAATATTGAAATATGTTTCAAACGTGGAAACTGGTATTTGGAATCTCCCTTTAAAATAAAGAAATACACATTTGGCGGGGGGAGGGGGGAATCGACTTGGTAGGTGGCGTGAAAACGGAGATGAATTCCTTTTACGAGGATACATATATCTCATAAACTGAAGATGTTACAGTCGTGATCATTGGTATTTGGATGCTCTTTTAAAGAAACGGGTACTGTTCGTTTTTAGAAAATGCACTTGAGTGGGGAGTGTGAAAGGAAGTAAAAAGAATTGAATTCTTTTCCTGGAGAAACTTATATCTCAAAACTTAAGAAATTGGTATTTGGAATCTCCTTTAGAAATAAATAAACAAGCATTTCTTGGATGGGGGTATGGTGGTGGGGGACCAACTTAACGAGTGGAGGAGGAGTGAAAAAGGAGTTGAATTCATTTCACGAGGACACTTATACCTCAAAAAAAAGATGTTAAAGGACATGAAAATTTGTATATGGATTTTTCCTTCAAAGTAAAGAAACACGTAATCTTTTGTGTTTGGAAAATCCACTTAAGGGGGAGCGTTAATTAATTGAAAGATTAGTTGAATTCTTTGTACGAGGATACTTATATCTCAAAAACTAAAGATGTTGCACGTGTGAAAATTTGTATTTGGAATCTCCTATAAAAATAAAGAAACACGCATTTTTGGAAGTGTGTGTGGGGGGGGGGGGAGGGAATCAACATAACGGGCTGGGGTGAGAAAGGGTTTGAATTCTTTCTATGAGGATACTTATATCTCAAAAACTGAAGATGTTAGACGCATGAACATTTATATTTGGAATCTTCTTTTAAAGTAAAGAAACACGTGTTCTTTTGTCTTCGGAAAATCCACTTAAGGGGGGTGAATGAATTGAAAAATTAGTTGAATTCTTTGTATGAGCATACTTATATCTTAAAAGTTAAAGATGTTAAGGACGTGAAAATTGGTAATTGGAATCTCCTTTAAAAATAAAGAAACACGTACTTTTGGGGAAGGATGAATCAACTTGACGGGTAGGAAAGGGGGGAGGGTGAAAAGTTAGTCGAATTACTTTTATATATATAAACTTTGTTGCGCACAAGTTGTGCAATATTAGGATACATTAATCAATACAGATGTCTATGATTGATTTCACACGATTTTTACACGACAGTACGTGATATCGGTCACAATGTTTACCACAGAGTTCACATATGCACATCGAGTTCGGGTCGTGGTATGTCTTCGACCTACAGGTTTTGTGATGGTAGCCATGGACTGCCATGGAATTTACAAAATGTCTCAGCTCCTGGTTTGTGCCGGTCCATGCTCTGTTCATCATGGCCTCTGAAGAGTAGAACTCTGGCCATATTTCATTCTTTTTTTCTCCCTCTCTAACCGCAGTTTCTTCCAGTTGTCTGTACAGGGCAGATTGAATTTCCATCTCGGGTCCTCTATTAGAAATGTTTCTCCCGCGAGTTCGTACGCTAGTCTTGACTTGGTGTACTTTGAAATTCCGAGGGCTGCTTTCAAGAATCTGGCTTTCACTTTTTCCATTCGTATTAGATCTTTATAGCTTAACTTTTCCCATTACATCTCTATTCCGAATGTTAGAATAGGAAAGATTTTGGCTTCAAAGAGGGCTAACAGGGAAAGTTTGCTTAATGACATGATGTCGTAGATGGCTTTGGTTGCGGCAGCTGCTCGTTGTGTTGTGTGAATTCTGAGTGAGTGTGCTGTTGTCTGGACCGTTACACCTAGATATTCGAAGCTGTTCGTAGTTTGTAGAGGTTCATGTTTGAGGTAAATTTTGTCCCTTGCGGATAGGCGTCCTCCTTTCCTGAAGACTATGTGTACAGTCTTTTCTGCGTTTATTTGCAGTCCGTTGTATTCAGCCCATGTTCCCAGAGTATTTATTCCTTTCTGGAGTTCGTTAGTATCGTGAGAACCACGGCCATCTTGATATATAGAGGCCTGCTACCAATAGTGGTGACGTCACGCGTATAGTGCTCAGTCTCCGTCGTCGCGTGCAATTCCTATATTGGTGATACGATACTTTTTCTCAAATTGTGACAAAGAAAATGCAGTAATAAGCCTATAAACACATAACATCGAAGAAACACTATTAAAAGAATGCAAACGAACATATTCACTCAAGGTAGTATATTACAGTAGATATCGTAAAATGTTCGACTGAAGAGTACTTACTCACCTGGACTGTACGCTGATGGAGACTAGGAGAATTGTTTTCTCTCAAAACAATGGCATTATTATATGTTTGTTTGAGCACATGATTTTGTTAATTATTTATGAATAGGCCTAACTGTTAAAAAAATATTTCCCAAAATATGACACATCTTGGTCACAACACTCATTAACTCAGCAGTACATACCCACACTTGTCACAGGTTTTTCAACTTTCATTATCAAAACATTGAAAAAAAATTCCTACGATTTCTACAGTTTTAAAATGCATCTTTGAATCAGATATCAAGGTCTCACTTAACATGTAGCTTTCCAAAACAATTTGAAAAATAGTATAATGGTCACTAGGCAAACTGTTGTTGTCTCTAAAATGCCATTATATTACACTTATTTGAGCACATAGTCTTGAAGGTTAGTTCGTCATTCTGCAAAATATCCTCTCTCCTTTCTTCTGGCGATTTTCGTTTGGCAGGTGATGGCTGAGACATAATATGATGGCTGCCCATTAAATGCAGTTGTCACAGCAGCGTCAGTTAATTTTGGCTTTACCCTAGGCACAGTTAAAACGGAACCGTCTGGTCTTTTTGCAGTGTCAACTCGAATTATGTGATTTTCCGAAAAATGTTTAATACAGACACAGGCATACTTACTGGGATCACATTTAGCTCCCTTCTCTTTATCGCTAGGGAAAGCAAATGTTGAGACAGCCACCTCCTTATTTGAACGGTAATTGGATGTACCGTACATACAGGCACACTACACGTTCGTCCCGTTTTGCAAAAAGGAGCATACACTACACTACACATTATAATAATAATCATAATCTATCTATATATATAAAATAACTTGTCCTGACTGACTGACTGACTGACTGATTCATCATCGCAGAGCCAAAACTACTGGACGTAACGAAATGAAATTTTGGGGATATATTCATATTAAGATGTAGGTGCTCGCTAAGAGAGGATTTTTTGATATTCCGTCGCTAAGGGGGTGAAAAGGGGGGTGAAATTTTATAAAGAGTGTATCTATATCTCAAAACTTTAAAAGTTTACAGATGTAAAAATTGGTATTTAGAATCTTCTTTTAAAATAAGGATACACGTATTTTTTTGTTTTCTGAAAACCCCAATAGGAGGGGTGAAAAAGGGTGAAAATGGGGAAAAATGGCTTGAATGCCTTCAATCAGGATACCGGTACTTATATGTCAGAAACTGAAGATATTACAGACCTGAAAATTGGTACTTTTGATCTCTTTTAAAAATAAAGAAACACGTATTTTTTTGTTTTTGGAAAATCCAATTAATGGGAGGGTGAAAAGGGGTGAATTTTTAAAATGGGTGAATCTATATCTCCAAACTTTTAAAGTTTGCAGATGTTAAAACTGGTATTTAGAATCTTCATTAAAAATAAAGAAACACGTATTTTTTTGTTTTCGGAAGATCGCAATAGGAGGAGTGAAAAGGGGTGGAAAAAGGGTTGAATGCCTGTAATGAGGCTACTTATATCTCAGAAACTGAAGATATTACAGACCTGAAAATCGGTGTTTGGGATCTCCTTTAAAAATAAAGAAACACGTATTTTTTTGTTTCTGGAAAATCCAATTAAGGGAGGGGGTGAAAAGGGGGTAATATTTTAAAATGAGTGTATCTATATCTCAAAACTTTTAAAGGTTATAGATGTGAAAATTGGTATTTAGAATCTCCTTTAAAAATAAAGAAACACGTATATTTTGTTTTCGGAAAATCCTAATAGGAAGGGTGGAAAAGGTTGAAGAAGGGGTCGAATGCTTTTCATGAGTCTACTTATATTTCAGAACCTGAAGATATTACAGACTTGAAAATTGGTATTTGGGATCTACTTTAAAAGTAAAGAAACACGTACTTTTTCGTTTTTGGAAAATCCAAATATTGGGGGTGAAAAGGGGGGTGTGTGAATTTTTTAAAATGAGTGTGTCTACATCTTAAAACTTTAAAATTTACACATGTAAAAATTGGTAGTTAGAATCTCTTCTAAAAATAAAGGAACACATATTTTTTTTGTTTCCTGTAAATCCCAATAGGGGGAAAAATGGGTTGAATGCCTTTAATGAGGATACATATATCTCAGAAACGAAAGATATTACAGAACTGAAAATTTGTATATGGGATCTCCTTTAAAAATAAAGAAACATGTATTTTTTAGTTTTGGAAAATCCAATTAATGGCGGTTAAACAGGAGTGACAAATTGGGGTGAATTTTTTGAAAGACTGAATCTACAGAATATCTTGGAATCGTAAAATGTTACAGACGTAAAAAGTGGGTGTTTGGAATCTCCTGTAAATGTAAAGAAACATAGGTGATTTGTTTTTGGAAACTCCACTTAAGGGGAGCTCAAAAGGGGTGAAATTTTGAAATGAGAATTTTTACAGTATATCTAAAAAACTTAACATGTTACAGAAGTGAAAAATGGTATTTGTTATCTCTATTAAACATAAAGAAACGTGTATTTTTAGTTTTCGGAAATATCACCTGGGTGGAGGGGGGGGTAAAAGTGACTGAAAATGGTGTTGAATTCTTTTAATTAGGCTACTGATATATCAAAAATGAAGATTTTACAGACGTGAAATTTGATATTTTCAATCTGCTTTAAAAGTAAAAATACACGTATTCTCTAAAAATCCAATGAAGCGGGGGGGGGGGGTTAAAGAATTGAAAAATTAATTGGCTTAATTGTATGAGAATACATACATCTAATAAAAACTAAAGTTATTACAGATGTGAAAATTCGTATTTGGATCTCCTTTAAAAACAAAGAAAAACGCGTTTTGGGCGGGAAACCATCATGGAGGGCGGGAGTGTAAAGGAGTTGAATTCCTTTCATGAGGACACATAAATCAGAAACTGAAGAAGTTAGAGTCGTGATAATTGGTATTTAGAAGATCCTTTACTATTAAAGAAACAAGTATTTTTTCGGGAAAGTTCACTTAGGGGGGGAGGGGGAATAGTGTGAAATGAAGTGAAAAAAAAAAGTAAATTACTTTAATGGGGATACTTATATCTCAAAACTGAAGGGAATAGACGTGAACATTGGTGTTTGGAATCTCCCTTAAACATAAAGAAACACGCCTTCTTTTAATTTTTTTTTTTGGGGGGGGGGGGGGGTTGGCGGTAAATAAACTTAACGGCGGTGGGGTGTAGAAGGAGGTGAGACCAATTGATTTTACTGTACTTATAAGGATCCTCCGTTGCTCAGGCGGCACCGCGCCGGCCTCTCAAAGCTGGGTTCCGTGGTTCAAATCCCGGTCACTCCATGTGACATTCGTGCTGGACAAAAAGGAGGCGGGATAGGTTTTTCTCCGGATACTCCGGTTTTCCCTGTCATCAGCCATTCCAGCAACACATAATAATAATAATAATAATAATAATAATAATAATAATAATGTTCCGGACCGTCGTCAAATGTGCGGACCGCGCTGGCAACGGCTCCTGGACGGGTAATGACTAAGAATGCAGTCCGGCCGCGGGTTCAGTGCCGCCAAATCACCCAATATGACACCACGCCGGATCTCCTGAAGGATTTTATCCATATTAAAGATGATTAACGGAAAAGATGGCAAAGATTTACGGACCCAACTGACCAGGAGGAATACCTGAGCCTAGCCCGGGAAGTACGAAATCGATTGTTGGAAAGGAATATTGAAAAATGGGAGGAAACGTGCTGTAAAATAATATAAAACGAGTCAGATCGGGAATTTTGGAGGATTCTCGCAGAAAACGAGTCAGATCGCGAATTTCGGCAGATTATATATCTAAAACAATAAGCATTCAATTATAAATTTCAGTATAATACCGTAGCGAAGCACGGGTATCTTAATAGTATATATATAAAAGAGCTTGTCCTGACTGACTGACTGACTGATTCATCATCGCCGAGCCAAAACTACTGGACATAAAGAAATGAAATTTTGGGGATATATTCACATTATGATGTAGGTGCTCGCTAAGAGAGTATTTTTGGATAGCCAATTCCTTCGGTAAGGGGGGTGAAAAGGGGGGTGAAATTTTAAAATGAGTGTATCTATATCTCAAAACTTTAAACGATTATAGATGTGAAAATTGGTATTTAGAATCTTCTTTAAAAATAAGGAAACACGTATTTTTTTGTTTTCAGAAAATCCCAATAGGAGGGGTGAAAAACGGTGAAAATGGGGGGAAAATGGGTTGAATGCCTTTAATCAGGATACCGGTACTTATATATCAGAAACTGAAGATATTACAGACCTCAAAATTGGCACTTTTGATCTCTTTCAAAAATAAAGAAACACATATTTTTTTGTTTTTGGAAAATCCAATTAATGGGGGGGGGGGGTGAAAAGGGGGTGATTTTTTAAAATGAGTGTATCTATATCTCAAAACTTTATAGTTTACAGACGTAAAAATTGGTATTTGGAATCTCCTTTAAAAATAAAGAAACATGTATTCTTTTGTTTCCGGAAAATCCCAGTAGGAAGGGTGTAAAAGGGTGAGTAATGGGTTGAATGCCTTTAATGAGGCTACTTATATTTCAGAACCTGAAGATATTACAGACCCGAAAATTGGTATTTGGGATCTACTTTCAGGGTAAAGAAACACGTATTTTTTCGTTTTTGAAAAATCCAAATATTGGGGGGTGAAAAGGGGGGGTAAATTTTTAAAATGAGTGTGTCTACATCTTAAAACTTTAAAATTTACAGATGTAAAATTAGTACCTGGAGTCTCCTCTGAAAATAAAGGAACACGTATTTTTTTGTTTCCTTAAATCCCAATAGGAGGGGTTTAAAAGGGTGAAAAATGGGTTGAATGCCTTTAATGAGGATACATATATCTCAGAAACGAAAGATATTACAGAACTGAAAATTTGTATATGGAATCTCCTTTAAAAATAAAGAAACACGTATTTTTAGTTTTTGGAAAATCCAATTAATGGCGGTTAAACAGGAGTGACGAAATGGGGTGAATTTTTTGAAAGACTATATCTACAGAATATCTTGGAAACGTAAAATGTTACAGACGTAAAAAGTGGGTGTTTGGAATCTCCTGTAAATGTAAAGAAACATAGGTGATTTGTTTTGGGAAACTTCACTTAAGGGGAACTCAAAAGGGGTGAAATTTTAAAATGAGAATTTTTACAGTATATCTCAAAAACTTAACATGTTACAGAAGTGAAAAATGGTATTTTTATCTATATTAAACATAAAGAAACGTGTATTTTTAGTTTTCGGAAATACCACTTGGTTGAAAGGGGGGGGGGCAAAAGTGACCGAAAATAGTGTTGAATTCTTTTAATTAGGCTACTGATATCTAAAAAATGAAGATGTTACAGACGTGAAATTTGATATTTAGAATCTGATTTAAAAGTAAACAAACACGTACTGTCTGAAAATCCAATGAAGGTGGGGGGGGGGGGGTGAAAGAATTGAAAAATTAATTGACTTAATTGTATGAGAATACATACATCTAATAAAAACTAAAGTTGTTACAGACGTGATAATTCGTATTTGGATCTCCTTTAAAAACAAAGAAAAACGCGTTTTGGGGGGGAAACCATCTTGGAGGGTGGGAGTGTAAAGGAGTTGAATTCCTTTCATGAGGACACATAAATCAAAAACTGAAGAATTTTGAGTCGTGATAATTGGTATTTAGAAGATCCTTTACTATTCAAGAAACAAGTATTTTTGCGGGAAAATTCACTTGGGGGGGAGGGGGAGTAGTGTGAAATGAAGTGCAAAAAGTAAATTATTTTTATGGGGATACTTATATCTCAAATCTGAAGGTAATAGACGTGGACATTGGTGTTTGGAATCTCCCTTAAACATAAAGAAACAAGCCTTTAATTTTTATTTGGGGGGGGGGGAGGTGGCGGTAAATAAACTTAACGGCGGTGGGGTGTAGAAGGAGGTGAGACCAATTGATTTTACTGTTATTAATGTACTTATAAGGATCCTCCGTTGCTCAGGCGGCAGCGTGCCGGCCTCTCACAGCTGGGTTCCGTGGTTCAAATCCCGGTCACTCCATGTGTCTTTCGTGCTGGACAAAACGGAGGCGGGACAGGTTTTTCTCCGAATACTCCGGTTTTCCCTGTCATCAGCCATTCCAGCAACACATAATAATAATAATAATAATAATAATAATAATAATAATAATAATAATAATAATGTTCCGGACAGTCGTCAAATGTGCGGACCGCGCTGGAAACGGCTTCTGGACGGGTAATGACTAAGAATGCAGCCCGGCTGCGTGTTCAGTGCCGCCAAGGCGTCCGATATGACACCACGCCGGATCTCCTGAAGTATTTTATCCATATTAAAAATGATTATAGGAAAAGATGGCACAGATTTACGGACCCAACTGACCGGGAGAAATACCTGAGCCTAACCCGGGAAGTACGAAATCGATTGGTGGAAAGGAAGATTGAAAAATTGGAGGAAACGTGCCGTAAAATAATAGAAAACGAGTCAGATCGGGAATTTTGGTGGATTCTCGCACAAAACGAGTCAGATCGCGAATTTCGGAGGATTATATATCTAAAACAATAAGCATTCAATTATAAATTTCAGTATAATACCGTAGCGAAGCACGGGTATCTTGCTAGTTAAATAATAAAGTTTTTAGAGTATTATACTTTAGACAATTCAAAATAGCTCAGTGAGTTCACCTCACCTATCGCATAACCTAGCAATACTTCCTAACACCAGGCTGCTGAAATTTCGATAGTATAGTATTTAACACATACTATTGCTGAAAAAAATATTTTTCTGATGCGTGTTCATACAGTTATCACTTGGATACACGAACGAACACCTCTAATAACGTTGAAATAACAACGTGCTGCCAAACCACCACGAAAACAAGACTCATGCCTCCATACCAATGCACTAAACGGTTGACGTCATCACTATGGAACTGTCATGTGTAGCAGGCCGGAACTTCCGAGTTGGCCGTGTGAGAACCCATCACCATGTCGTCTGCGTATATATAAATCTTGAGGGACGGAGCGGAAGTTCTTATTGCTTGGACGACGTCATGTGTGGCTACGTTGAACAGAAGGGGACTAAGGGGGTCTCCTTGTAACACTCCGTTTGTCTGTATAATTTCTTGCGAGGTTGTTACGTTGTCTGAAATTATGATGGTGTTTTTACTCAGGATGTTGTGTATCAAGACGCTTAGTTCCTTGTTTTGTTCCACCATCTGTTCTAGTTTGGCGTATGTTAAGGTCCTGTTGAGATTGTCGAACGCTCTTGTAAAATCGACAAATACTGCGTGGAATTTTCCTTTTGGGAATCTTATTTCCTCCTCGATGTCGTCTATGAGGTTTTTGACTGCATGTAGGGTGCTTCGGCTTTTCCTGAATCCAAATTGTTCCTCTGGGATCTTGTTGTCGATTTCCTCTGTTAGTCTTATCTTCACAAGATTCGTCAGAATTTTGAGAAAGTTGTTCTCTAGCGCGATTCCCCAGTACGAGTTTGGGTCAAGTGGCTCTCCTTTTCCCTTGTATATCATTCTAATTTTCGAGGTTTTCCAGCTCACCGGGATTTGTCCTGTATACAGAAATAAGTTCATCATGTTCGTGATTGCTGGGATTAAAATTTCCGAGGCTGCTTTGATGTGCTCGTTAAATATCCCATCCGGGCCTGCTACCTTCCTGTTTTTCAATATTGATATAGTGTTTCTAATTTCCTCTGTTGTAAATCTTCTGATATCATCGTATTGTCTTGTTATTTCATGAGCTTTGTTCACCGTTTGTTGGTTTAGGATGTTCGTGAAGTGAGCCTCCCAGATTGGCATCTCTATTTTCTCCATTGTCGGTGACTGTCGTGGCTTTAGAGCAATGTAGGGGTTTTCTTTTGCTTCTTCCACCATTCTTCTAGCCTCGAGTTCTGTGAAATCGTCTCGTTTCTTCTTTAGAAGGTTTTTATATTCTTTTCTGAGTCCTTTGTATGTGATCAGGTCGTCCTGATTTTGAGGATACTTATATCTACAAAGCTGAAGATGCTAGAGACGTGAAAATTCGTATTTGGAATCTCCTTTAAAAATAAAGGAACAGGCATTTGTTTTTTTGTTTTTTTCGGAAAATCGACGTAAGGGGTGTGGGGTTGAAAATAAGTAAATACGGAGTTGAAATATTTTTATGAGGATAGTTTTTCTTAAAAACTGAAGCTGTTACGGACGTGAAAGTTGGTGATTTGAATTTCCTTTCACAATGTAGAAACAGGTGTTTTTTGTTTTCGGAAAGTCCACATAAGGCGGGAGAGGGGTGGAAAGAAGTCAAGATGAAGAAGAAGTTGAATTATTCTTATGAGTATACATTTATCTCAAAAACTGAAGGGGCTGGGCTGAGTGGCTCAGACGGTTGAGGCGCTGGCCTTCTGACCCCAATTTGGCAGGTTCGATCCTGGCTCAGTCCGGTGGTATTTGAAGGTGCCCAAATACGTCAGCCTCGTGTCGATAGATATACTGGCACGTAAAAGAACTCCTGCGGGACAAAATTCCGGCACCTCGGCGTCTCCGAAAACCGTAAAAGAGTAGTTAGTGGGACGTAAAGCAAATAGCATTATTATTATTAAAACTGAAGGGGTTACAGACATACAAACATGAAAACTGGTATTTGGAATCTCTTTTAAAAATAACGAAACATGTATTTGTTTGTTTCCAGAAAATCCAGTTAAGGGGCTGAAAAGAATTGGAAAAGCGGGTGAATTTTTAAAACGAGTTCCGGTATATCTACATTATGTGTTAGAGACAAGAAACTTGGTATTTGGAAAGTCCTTGAAAAAAACAGGAACCTGTTCCTTTTTGTTTTCGGAGAACGTACTTAACGATGGGTGGGGGTGGGGGTGAAAAGAAGTGAAAAATGGTTGAATTATATTTTATGAGGATGTTACAGATGTGAAAATTGGTATTTGGAATCTCCTTTAAAAATAAAGAAACATGTTTTTGGAAAATACACTTAGATGGGTGTGGGGGTGGGGGAAGGACTGATCAAGGGGTTGCATTATTTTTATGGGGATACTTAGGTATATCTCAAAAACTGAAGATGTTACAGATGTGGGAATAGGTATTTGGAATTTCCTTTAAAAATTAAGTGAACATGTATTTATTTTTTCGACTTGAGAGAAGACTTTCTCACATGTACAACTCCATGCCGCATGGTCGTCTTAGCCCCAAACATGGTTTACAAAGAATTTCTGGGGTAAATGAAACTCAGTTTTTTTTCTTTTGCTATTTGCTTTACGTCACACCGACCTTAGCCTACAATGAATACAAAGCCTGCCCAATAGCCACTCATAGCTGTCCGCCCTGTGGATGCTATATTTGCCGCTAGAGGCGCTGCAATTCAACCTCACATGAACACCTCGGTTGGCGGTATTTCTACACGTTGTATGCTTACTGATGACGTTTACTACGAAAGTTGAATGTTAATACTGATAGAAGTAATGAAACTCAATAATGATTTTGTTTAGTTCGAATCCTTGGCTGAATGGTCAGCACTGAGGCCTTCGGTTCAGAAGGTCCCGGATTCGATGGCCGGCCAAATGGGTGATTATAATCACGTCTAATTCATTCTTCTGGCTCGGGGACTGGTGTTTGTGCTTGTTCCAACACTTCTCTTTTCATATTCAGACAACACACTACACTTCCAACCAGCACAGGAACTTGATATAGTGATTACTAGACCTCGGACATTTAATATGCATTATTTAAAATACCATGCTGATTTTGCTAAATTGATTATAATTCGTTACGGGGAAATATAAAACAAGTTTCCCTCTCCTCTTTGCTGCAAACGTCACAGAATATAATTTTACCATCCAATGTGAAATGGGGAATCTCTTGTAAATTGAGGACGACTTGGAACCTGACACTTTCGGCTTAATTCACACACTGACCAAACGGGAAAAATGTATTGTTAGAATACGTCACTTATATTACAATGGTGCACTGCTGTGTACCGTTTTTTAAACAAGGCTCTAGAAATAAAGTTTTCCATGAATTCCCTTGCCAAGAGCCAATTAGGGAATTGTGGATTAAAGCAATAAACAGACAGTGTTTGGTACAGAAAATACGCAGACACTGTGACGGCAAAAATTAGGTTACTTATTATTATTATTGCACCTGTTCTGATGATGATGATAATAATAATAATAATAATAATAATAATAATAATAATAATAATAATAATGTCCTTATTCTGTTGTGTAGGTGGTACCAAGTACCAAGGATAAGTTATGGAACACTAGTGACCGCTCCGTCGAGTGCTGCAATGGCATATATTGGAGGGTACTTGGTAAGAGTTGTCGAAGACCACATGCCATGCCAAGAGTGTGTTGATAAAATTAGTAGTATCCAGAGTCCATCTCCACTAACGTCATTAATAAAAATCAAAGACAGAGGTGGTCTCAGGTATCCAAAGCCAGGTTTTGTTTCACTGCTGATGAAACTGAGGCAAATAAGGGACGAAATGTTATCGGTAACGCTGGACAGTCCAAAAATAGCACAAACATTAGCCGAAATACCGTTACCACGTGTTGCTAAAAATCATATTCTGCTGTGTGGGAAAAGTGATCATCCTGAGGAACTAAGCAGAATAATACTGCAGAAGTATCTACGCCCCTCTGTCACTAACTATGCTAATGGCTTCACAGATGAGTATCGCCGAGAATACTTCTTGAGGAGAAAAACGATTTATGAGGAGAAAATATCAAGGAAAATGGTTAAAGTCGTTCATTTTCACTGAAAATCTACGGTGCGGTAGTAAAAATATCTAGTGTAGACCTTATGTCCTTTTAAATGCCAGACACAAATTTCGACAGTTATGTGTGTTATCTGAAATGAAAATCCACAGCTAGGGGTAAAAGGTGAACATTTATTATTTTCTACTTCATTCTGCTCAGTAACGTCTATAATATACAGGAAGTGTAGTGTAGAGGTAAATTTGTGCTAGTTTCAACTCCCGTTATCAATGCTAGTGAGTGCTGATGTGAGGTGGTATACTAGCGCTGCAGTGGTCAAGACGCGCACTGCCAGGCGGACACTGTTTCTGAAGAGTGCACTGCGAATGAGCAGGCTTTGTATTCCTTGTAGGCTAAGCACCGACACAGATATGTCTTATGGCGACGATGGGATAGGAAAGGCCTAGGAAGTGGAAGGAAGCGGCCGAGGCCTTAATATTAAGGTACAGCGCCGGCATTTCCCTGGTGTGAAAATGGGAAACCACGGAAAACCATCTTCAGGGTTGCTGACAGTGGAGCTCGAACCCACTATCTCCAGATTACTGGATACTGGCCGCACTTAAGCGACTGCAGCTATCGAGCTCGGTAACTCAATTTTTGGGTGAGTTTTTGTGCTTTAGGAATTTTCAGATAATGTCATGGTACAATGCCGAGGAACGATTACTTTGATCAAATTACGAAATCCACGCAAGCGAAGTTACGGGTAATTGCTAGTATAGAATATATTTCCATTCCTAAAGTTGGGTTTAAAATTGGGATTTCTAACCCTTTGTGAAATACAGTAGGTCCGAGTGACTCAACTGCACACTAATCCTTTCTCAGAATGTGGGATGGCTGGGTGCCTTCCATTAGTCAGAGTTTATAACAAACTCCATAATGAAATGTAGGTTATTCAAGTTCGCAAGATTACTATTGGCAAACAAGAAGAGCCCACAGAAGATATTTCATTGGGCTAGTTTTATCTTGTAAAATATGCACCAGTGACTTTCTGCAATGATCCTTCTCAGCATAGAGGAAACTTTTATTGGATCAGCACCAAAACATGACAATGGAAAACATGGGGAGGTATTTGGTGATACACTGCATATCATGATAATGAAGTGATATTTGTGTTACTTAATAGGGGCTAAAAGATAGATTCTATATTAACTTTTTTCTGTAATATTTTATTTGTTTCATTTTCAGGGCATGAGGGGACAATAGATTATGTAACATGCTCCAAGTGCTTAACATTATTTTTAAATATTTGAATAATTTTGGTTATGCCTTTAATTTGATTATTAATACTGTTGAAATTAGAAAACTGTAGGCTATATAAATGATCAAAAACCAACAACAATGACTTTGTCATAAAATATGGTGGGATTAAATAATTCTATTGTCTCATATGATAACCAAAAGTCATAATAAAAGGAATATAATATATGGAACGTTTTTGTAAATTTAGTGTTTTAATTCTATTACATACTTTATTAATCACTATCAGCCATATTCAATTGTTTTTGCGATGTGGCCTCTTTAATTCCGAAGCAAGGTAGGTTTTCATGAGGTCTCTCCATCTGGGACAGTCTTGAGCGATGTTTTGCCAATTGGTCCCAGTAATCTTCCAGATGTCTTTATCCCATCTGTCTGGTGGCCTTCCCTTAGGTCTCAGATGATCTTTCCGACTCCAGTCAAGCACAAGCTTTGTTCAACTACCATCAGTTCTCCGATCAACATGGCCTGCCCACTGCGATTTTAGGGTAAGCACTCGTTCTAAAATGTGACTGACCTGATGTAATCTGCTCTCTTCCTATCTTTCTTCATGAAGCCTAGCATAAACCATTCCATAGCTCTTTATGCTGTTCTGAGTTTTTGCTTAACAAACTCGCTCAATGTCCAGGTTTCACAACCGTAAGTCAGTACAGGGAGAACACTCTGGTTAAAGACTATCTTTTTTAGGTGCGTTGGCATGTTGGATTTGAAGACTGAAGAATTTTAAGTCCCCTTTCATGTTTGCAAGCTGTCCAAGATAGGCATACTCATTGACCTGTTGTAATGTGGAGTTCCCACAGGTAGCTTTACTGCTGGGACCCCACCTGGTGGCCATGAACATTAAGGTGTTGAAGTCCAAACGGTCTGACACTGTGATTGGACGGTTCGAGTCCCATTGGTCAAAAAAAATTTCACCATCAGAATGTTGGCCGGCAGGGTAGCAGAGGTGGTGGTTTACAATTTCCAATCACTAGATTGCATGCCAAAAGCCTGGATTGAATTTTAAACCTCTCCACAGTGCTCATATGGAGTGAGAGCATATGACACCGTTGATGGTGATTCGTCCGTCAGATGGGGACGCTAAGCCTTGGTTGGACCCTTTGGTGCTATTCGACAGGAGTCGGCTATGTGCTGACACCAGATTTCATCCTCTCATTTCCTACTATCATTTATCACATCATTAATTTCATGTCATTAACTCCTCTGATGAGATTGACATCAGGAAGATCATCCGGTTATAAAAAACCTCCATGACAGATTCATCTCACCTCATGCCCGCCCCGTAGAGCAACGGGTCAAAGGTTGGACAAACAAACATATTTCACTGATACTGCACTTTGATATTACATAAACATCTGGGCCCTAATAATCGCGCTGTACTTCTATTTAATTGTAATACAGTAGATGCGCAATTGTTTCTTTGGTGAAAATTTATTGTCTAATATTCAATCAAAATCTCAAAAAGCTATTATTACTACAGTTAAGTTGCTAAACTGTCAAACCTTTACATCTCTGTCAAAATTCGCTCATTTTTTAGTAATTTCTTTTTTTAAATTTTGTTGTCTACCACCCCTCGTCCCTGCTACTTTATGTTGTTGTCTATACATTTTTATGCCCCCACTTCTAATTCCCAACTGTCGCTACTCGATCCTCAAAGCAGCGACACCATACGTTATGCAGTTCTAGAAAAACAAGAAAAAACAATGATGGCAGTATAGCAAGGCATTTAAGTTTCAACTTAGTTAACATAGAACTGTGTCAAAGACTAACTCCGAAAAAATAAATTTAGATAATACCTGCAAAAGAAAACATTGAATAACAGATTATATGTGAAATCTATATCATTAATTAAAACCACAAGCACACTTTTCAATCTGGAAGGAATATCTTCAGATTCTATCAAATCACACTTTTAATATCATTATTCTTCTTCCTGGTGTTAATGCCACGTAATTGCATGGTCTGCTTTTCCGCACTTCCCTTTCCATCACTTCTGATCTTTGGCACTAACTGGAGCACATGTCCTCCCGCAGTGTGTCAAACGATCTCTTCCTCAGCCATCCCCTCAGGATTCAATCTAGTGCCATCTTCACAACTGGAGTACCAATTATCACCGTATTATAATTCCTTCCCAGTCCTAGCTCTTTGCCATTACCTCCAAAAATCAGTGATGTTAAACCACTAAACCAACATTGTCAGGTGGATTTTACTCTCATTCTGCTACAAGCCACTGCTTGTAGCTTTCTATATTCCAAGCTTGAGAATCAGTCCTCTTGCTGTGCCAGTGGGCCAATAGTTGCATGAACACACTAAGAAAATTATTCTTGTATTCTTCTTCTTCTTTCTTGTCGTTTGGGCCTACTGAGGACCATGGGGCTCGTATCTTCTCATCACTTGCGCTTTCTGTTTTCTCCTCTTCCAGGACTTCTTCATTTTCTCGCTATGAGCCAGCTTTCTTTCCTCCGTCCACACAAGTCTGCTGGTCCCTGTGTTCTTCCTACTCATAAGTGATGCTGGAAACTTTCTTCGCTGGATGGCTTGCCGAAACTGTGGGTGGTCATGTATGAATCCTCAGTTGTTCGAGATCCGACTTGATCAAATTACGAAATCCACGCGAGTGAAGCCGCGGGTAATTGCTAGTGTAGATATAACGGTACTCATTTTAAAAATTCAACTGCCTTTCCAATTCCTTTCATCCTCTTAACTGGAATTTCCGAAAACAAAAAAATACGTGTTTCATTATTTTTAAAGGAGGTTCCAAATACCAGTTTTCATATCTGTACGTCTGTAACACCTTCAGTTTTTGAGATAAATGTATACTCATAAAAATAAGATAACATCTTCTTCTTCTTCACTTCTTTCCACCCCACTCCTCATTTCCCTAGTATGCCTCTTCAGTGATGCCTAGGCCATCTATGACAGCTGATGGCGGAGCTGTTGAGGATCCAACCAGCCTTCGGGCTGAGGACTAAACAACCTGCCTTAAGAGGACTTTCCAAAAACAAAAAATATGTGTTTCTTTATTTTGAAAGGAAATTCAAAATACCAACTTTCACATCTGTAACAGCTTCAGTTTTTGAGAAAAAGTATCCTCATAAACCTATTTTAACTCCTTATTTACTTATTTTCAACCCCAAACCCCTTATGTCAATTTTCCAAAAAAATGCAGTGTTTGAGATATAAGTATCCTCATAAAAGTAATTCAAATCCTTTTTCACCCCCCCTCCTACCTGTTAAGTTGATTGCCCCGTCCCCAAAAGTGTGTGTTTCTTTATTTTTAAAGGAGATCTCAAATACCAATTTTCATGTCTTTAGCATCTTTAGTTTTTGAGATATAAGTATCCTCATACAAAGAATTCAACTAATTTTTCAATTCATTCACACCCTTGAAGTGTATTTTTCGAAAACAAAAGAACATGTGTTTGTTTACTTTGAAAGAAAATTCCAAATACAAATGTTCATGCCTCTAACACCTTCAGTTTTTGAGATATAAGTATCCTCATAAAATGAAGTCCTTTTTCATCCCAGCCCATTGAGTTGATTTCCCCTCCCTCCAAAAAAATGCGTGTTTATTTTTAAAGGAGATTCCAAATATATATTTTCATGTGTGTAATATCCTTAGTTTTGAGATATAATTATCCTCATCCAAAGAATTCACCTAATTTTTCATTTAATTCAACTCCCTTAAGTGGATTTTCCAAAGACAAAAGATTACGTGTTTCTTTACTTTGAAAGAAAATTCGAAATACAAATTTTCATGTCTGTAACATCTTTAGTTTTTAAGATATAAGTATTCTCATGAAAAGAATTAAACTTCTTTTTCACTCCACCCTTACCCGTTAAGTTGGTTTCACCCCACCCAAAAGAATGCGTGTTTCTTTATATTTCAAGGAGATTCCAATACCAATTTCCATGACTGTAACCTTCAGTTTTAAAATATAAGTTTCTCCAGAAAAGGAATTCAATTTCTTTTCACTTCCTTTCACACTCCCCACTTAAGGTGAATTTTTCAAAAAGAGCTTCCAAATACGAATTATCACGACTGTAACGTCTTCAGTTTTTGAGATATATGTATCCTCGTGAAAGGAATTCATCTCTGTTTTATCCCCGCCTACCAAGTTGATTCCCCCCCAAATGCGTGTTTCTTTATTTTTAAAGGAGATTCCAAATACCATTTTTCACGTTTGTAACATCTGTAGATTTTTTTGTATATATATTCGTACAAATAATTCAACTAATTTTTCAATTTTTCACCCCCCTCCCCCATTACGGGTTTTTTCCGAAAACAAAAGAATATGTGTTTCCTTATTTTTAAAGGAGATTCCAAATGCCAATTTTCATGTCTGCAAAATGTTAAGTTTTTGAGATACGGTATACTGTAGATATGCTAATTTTAAAAATTCACCCCTTTTTTCAGTTCCCCTTAAGTGAATTTTCCAAATATATTGTGACCGTTCATCACATCATCAACACTATATTGTGGCATTCCGCCGCTCAAATATGCCATTTTCCGCGCTTTCATACGTTAATTAGCGCCCAAGTCAGCGCACGTCCACCCTCCACGGGGTGCGAGTGGCGAGCTGTCAGCCCCACGCACCAAACTCTCTTTGCGCGTAAGTACTGTACCGAGACATGTTTTCGCCTCCGGCCAGAAGCGCTCTCACTCAGGCGCGACAGAGAAAGAAACACTCCCACAGCAAGTAGGTCACGGAGGTCGTGCCCAGCGTTGGCAAATATCACTTTTTCGCTCCTTTTCCCGCGGAAACACCACTGCCAGAAACCTGTCTTCAATTGTTTTCAGGAGAGAAATTAACATAACTCGCATACTACAAGGCAGATTTTCATGACTCAAGGTTCATTAAAAGCGGCGAATTTTATAGAAAATTTTGACACCAAGAAGTCCTTTACATGATTCTAATGGGATAATCTACGCAGTCTACGGACATCCCACAGGTGTTCACCATCTGGAGAAAGCTGTTAGGGTGACCGAAGCCACGGAACCGCCAAATTGCAAGCCCCTCCCTCACTGGGATATCAAAGGACGCTTTCGAGATTAAAGCAAAACGCGTGAAGTGATCAAAATGATAAGTGATCAGTAGAAACTCGCGCAATTGAGCTTTAATTTGATGCATTGATCGATCCTGGAAACCACGTGCCACCGGACCGATTTCTGCAGGTAGGAGGAGTCTTACCCTCTCTCTCGAGTCTGACACGTTTCATGATAAAAGGGGGTGCAAACTGAGGCAAGCATCTTGTTCTATTTTGCCAGTGGCATAGTGAGGTGGTACCTAATGTGAGTGACTCTGCAGTATTCTTTGCTTCAGTGCTACAAAGTGTGACCAGTCAATAATCATTTGAATAGTGTTTATGTAGCCGAAGTTCTATCAGTGATATGATTATGTAACAGTGAAGTGAAGATTTATTGATACTAACAGAGTGCGGTATTTAACCCTAACCATGACGGTCATATGATATGCAGAGTGCTTATGCGTACGAATATATGAGTAAAGAAAACGTAAATCAAACGCTAGTAGGCTGTGAAATCGTGTAGGTAAATTCACGAGTGTATTAACTGCCGAAGAAATAACATGGGAGATTCAGTAACCATATAATGAATGATCAGGTGTAGGAGAAAGTGCGGCTCAGTGGCGACGCGTAAACTCAGGGCGATATCGGTAAAAAAAAGAAACAAAATCCCAGACGTAGTAGCTAATCTGTACTCCCATATAAACTAGTGCTGAATTAGGCAAGGTCAAACCACGTTCGTAAGGGTAGCTTTGGGACTTCTAATAACAGTGAAAGTGCGAACGTGATAATTAGGGCCTAAACTGCCGACAGTGGGATAGACAGCCAATAGGGGAAGCAACGGGCTACAAACATTACCGGTGCTTGGTTAGAGGACTCGAGCCTATGAGTCTCTCTGATCATAGAAATTATAATGTGTTGCCAGTTATCACGATTATAATTAAGTCAGATCCCCTCATTGTGTTGTGTGCCAGTGACGTCAGTCTCCGAGGAAGAAGAGAATCGACGGGAGGCCCGTACATAACCAAGACGCCGTGGAACCTCAAGGACTGCCTACAGTGTACGGGGAGCCAAGACATCATGCCATCCACCCAGCGGCAGCCGAACACCGGACTCCAGGTTGCTGATGCAGTCGTAATGGACGACTAAACGACTAGATGTGCCTTCTTGGGTGAGCTGTGGGGTGATCCAGGCAGATGAGTATTGTGAAAATATTTGAAAGTCTATTTCCTGTAAAAATGTAAATATTTAATGCATGCAGATTCTTTAGAAATGTAGGGTAGGATTTCGTTGTTCTCAAAGGGATGGTAGTAGTTATTGATAGGGCTAGTGTTTATGTTTCTTCACGGTCGGGGACCGTATTTCTTTATTTAATATGGGAATTCATGCATGATAATCTAAGACCCTAGATTTGATTTACCGTGGAGCACTATGGGAATTAAAAGGGATTATTTAATATTTTTGAAAATCATTCCATGTACCATCGATAAAAGGATACGAGTAACATGAGTCATCTAGAAATTTCATGGTTTTCTGTAGTAGATGCTTCACGTAATGTGTCAGGTCATCCCCTTGCATAAATTAAGTATGGTGAAGAAGAAACCTCGATATGACAAGTGAAGTGTGATAATGTGTGAATTTATTTAGAACGCGAGTGTTAGCATACTTTGTCCCGAATGCTAGGGCCTTTCTTTCTTCCAAAATATGCGTGTATTGGTTATGCCGAGAAATGAGATCGAGCTACTCTAGCCGATAAGGAATAGATCGAATGCGGTGTTGATGAAATATAAGCAAAGTATGCGCAAGGTTGTTTATCCCGTGCTAATGGTATAAAGTAGGCTAGATGCAAGCCGATGTGTTTAATTGATGCGTGTGGCATCCAATGAATAATGATATTTTAAAGGGAAATGCCGAGGTGGCTAGATAACGGGACTGAGTTCCCTTGTGTTGAAAGTGAAAGCGCAGGGTGAGGACAGTGTAAACAGTTGGCCGGTGAGACTTAAAGTCCGGCCAGGTAAGGAGGGATGTGAAATACCATCGCCGCTGTGAGAGGAACTTCGTGTTAGAGGGCTCGTTCTGCTTCTCTCCGGCATCGATATTACATGCAGCCATTCAGAAATAAACACCGTTGGTTAGACCTACAATTCCAATAAATGAGAGAATTCCCCCATTTATTTATGTTAATTAAAACGACTAGGGATTTTCAGAGTGGAAGTCACACTTCACAATTGTCATGGGACATGAGTTCATGTCTCATCAGCACCAGAGGCAGTTATGCTGCTGCCACCAGCTACGGGCGGATGCCCCGGTCCGTGATTTATATTGTGAATGTCGAGTGTATTTATTGTCTTCTCTCCACAGGTGTGATATGTATTTGAATACTGTATTGTTTTTCTGTTTCGCTAAATATGATTCGTTTAGGAACCATCGTTGTATAAGTGTCGAATTCGTGTATATATTTAAGTGACATCCCATTGGAACATACGATGTGTATTATTTGTTTATTTCATGAGATAGCGAGATAGGTGTTTTCTTTCTAATAAGTGAGACGACTTTCAGGTATTTTAGACAAGCTCATATATCAAATACGTCTCACCTGGTTCATTCGATAGCTAATGTTAATTCTCGCCAGTAGGACGACGACTTGGTATTTGAATATATAGTGTAATAATGTAAATACGGCGAGTAATACAAGATACGCCATCATCCAATTATTTCTGTGTAAAACGGTACTAGTGCATAATGTGTTTGAATATCTTCAGAGTGAATTGCAATTCTAGGGAAAGGACTAGAGGAGGACAGTTACACACTCAAGGAAATTTTCGGTGTCTAATTTATAGGTTTAATATGGTGGCATATCCATGTATAAATTATCTACGTGTTTTCTCAGGCATTAAATTTTTTTAAAAAAAGAAACATAATTCATTCTTCTCATTTCATAGGTAAATAGTATTCCTCTCATTATTATGATTCCCCTACTGTAAATTATTAGATTACTGCCCAGTAAGGACAGACTGCGACCCGTATGTCTCTACCGGCTCAGCTAGTGCCTTGTAACGCTAGTAGGGGAGAAGGGGTCTTCGGCGCCGCGCCCGGTCGAAGGCCTCATCCAAGGTGTTCCATTTTTAACGTCATGTTGCGGGAATATTATGGTCTATTGATGTACTGATACCACGAAAGGTTACATCAAGTGTGGCGCCCAACGTGGGGCTGACAGCTCGCCACTCGCACCCCGTGGAGGGTGGACGTGCGCTGACTTGGGCGCTAATTAACGTATGGAAGCGCGGAAAATGGCATATTTGAGCGGCGGAATGCCACAATATAGTGTTGATGATGTGATGAACGGTCACAATATATATATATTTTTCTTTACTTTTACAGGAAATTCCAAAGACCAGTTTTCAAATCTGTAATATGTTATGTGTCTAAGATTTTTGCAGATGTAGGTTTTTTAAAATTCACCCTGTTTGTCCTCCTGTTCACCCCCTTTATGTCAGATTATCCAAAAACTAAAAAGTATGTATTTCATTATTTTCAAAGGAGATTCCGAATACCAACTTTCATGTCTGTAACATCTTCAGTTTTTGAGATATAAGTCTCCTCAGAAAAAGTGTTCAACCAATTTTCCCCCATATTTCACCCCCTTAATGGGATTTTCCAAAAACAAAAACATGTGTTTCTTTATTTTGAAAGGGGATTCCAAATTTCAATTTTTTTATCTGCAAACTTTTAAGTTTTTGATATATAGATATCCACATTTTAAAAATTCACCCCCCCCCCTTCTTTTCACCACCTTAGCGCCGAAATATCCAAAAATCCTCCCTTAGTGAGCACCTACACCGTAATATAAATGTATCCCCCAAATAGCATTCCTTTATGTCCAGTAGTTTGGCTACCAGTCAGTCGGTCAGTCAGGACATGTTATTTTATATACAGGGTTATTCACCTAACATGTTACATGGAAATAACTTCTAAACCATTAAAGATATCGGCATTCTGTTTTCATATTCGTAAATGGTATCCAGGATCTCGTAAAATAACGTGCTACTTAGCCTCGTGGGGTGATTAATACCCGAGATATTGATACTAACTCCATATCTTTAAATAGAATGGCACAAATTCATACACCTGGGCTCGAAGTTCAACTGCGTACAAGTTCAAATATGTAAGTATTTTCAAAATCGGACAATTACTTTTTAGATATAAATAAGAACAGCATGCGCAGTTTTGCAAGCCACATCTGACGGCGTGAAGTCGGGCAAGGACATATTGACGTGCAAGTAGTTTCCTGGGAGTGAGTTCAGCCACAGAACGGATACACCAGGCATGTACTGTAAACATAATGTGATGTACCGTAACATACCCTGGGTGTGCAAAGTTATTGTATGACTGGCAAACACACAATGGAGAAGGGAGATTAAAGTTGTTTTGCTTTGTTTTGTTTTGTTTTGTTTTGTTTTGACATCCATGTGTAATAGGTTGCGCTCAGTGTAGCGTCTTTGCCCACGGATGGGAACGGGAAGGATTTGGAAAGGACGTCGGCCGTGGCCTATCCCAAAGGTACCTATCCGGCAGTTGCCTGGTGTTGAACATGGGACACCATGACAATCACATTCAGGTTGGGTGAGGCAGGACTCGAACCTGCGCTCTCCCGAATGCACGCTACTACAGTTGCGCTTGAGCTATGCGGAGATTAATGCGTGTAAAATAAATAAATAAATAAATAAATAAATAAATAAATAAATAAATAAATAAATAAATAAATAAATAAGTGAGTGAGTGAGTGGTGGTGGTGGTGGTGGTGATTATTGTTTTAAGAGGAAGTACAACTAGGCAATCATCCTCTATATATAACACTAATCACAGGGAAAAATGGAAGGGATCCGACACTTCGAAAAATGAAGATATCGGTCAAAGAAAGACAAGGGCCACGAAGGGCGTGAAAATGAAAGACTCCCTAGCCCTCGCAAACCTAATAGCGTCGGGGTCGGAAAAAACAAGAGTTGACCAAGGGAGGTCGGATAGGATAGATGAAAGTGAGGAGCCTGGCACAAGTAAGTGGAAGCAATGCCAGGACTCATCTAAGGGCCCCGTGGTCGCCAACCCACGCTCCAAAGTTCAGAGCCCCTGAGGCCTGAGTGAGTGAGTGAGTAAGAGTAGTATAATAGGACAGTTCGGGCGCCACCTCCTCCGGTTCTCGGGAGAGGCGTCCACCTCCCGCGGGAAATTTGAATTTTGGCGGGAAATTTGAATTTTGGCGCGAGGTTTGAATTTGTAAACAAAGCCACGTGCTTTTTGACAGCTGTCATCGACAACAACGCATCGCTAACCTCACTGCTGCCATCTTGACGGGCCTAAACCTCAGTGGTACCAACTTAACCAAACTAGCGCGAGATTTGAATCGTAAACAAAGCCACGTGATTTTTGACAGACAAGTGCTTTTTGACAGACAAGAACGCATCGCTAACCTCACTGCTGCCATCTTGACGGGCCTAAACCTCAGTGGTACCAACGTAACCTAACCAGCGCGAGATTTGAATTGGTAAACATAGCCACGTGCTTTTGGCAGCTGTCATCGACAACAACGCATCGCTAACCTCACTGCTGCCATCTTGACGGGCCTAAACCTCAGTGGTACCAACTTAACCTAACTAGCGCGAGATTTGAATCGGTAAACAAAGCCATGTGTTTTTTGACTGTCACGTGCTTTTTGACAGACAACAACGCATCGCTAACCTCACTGCTGCCAATTTGATGGGCCTAAACCTCAGTGGTACCAACTTAACCTAACTAGCGCGAGATTTGAATCGGTAAACAAAGCCACGTGTTTTTGACAGCCACGTGCTTTTTGACAGAAAACAACGCATCGCTAACCTCATTGCTGCCATCTTGACGGGAAAACATCAGTGGTACCAAGTTAACCAAACAAGCGCGAGATTTGAATCGGTAAACAAAGCCACGTGTTTTTTGACAGCCACGTGCTTTTTAACAGACAACAACGCATCGCTAACCGCAGTACTGCTATCTTGACGGGCCTAAATCTCAGTGGTACCAACTTAACCTAACTAGCGCGAGATTTGAATTTGTAAACAAATCCACGTGCTTTTTGACAGACAACAACGTATCGCGAACCTCAGTACTACCATCTTGACGGGCCTAAACCTTAATGTTACCAACTTAACCTCACTAGCGCGAGATTTGAATCGGTAAACAAATCCACGTGCTTTTTGACAGCTGTCATCCGCCATCTTTAAACTACAGAGCACCGTGCTGCCCTCTTTATCGCAGTAGCTGCAAATTCGTCACCAGTCATCCGCAGTGCTGCCATCTTAACGGGCCTAAACCTTAGTGCTACCAACTTAACCTCACTAGCGCGAGATTTGAATCGGTAAACAAATCCACGTGCTTTTTTGACAGCGGTCATCCGCCATCTTTAATCCATAGAGCACAGTGCTGCCCTCTTTGGCTACTTACCTTTGAAATGTGGTAGCGGATAATTTGAAAATTGCTTTTTGACAGCAGCCATCTTTGAGCACCGTGCTGCCCTCTTTAGCTAGATACCCTTGACTCCCTAGGGGAGCTTGCGCAAGGTAGCAGCGACAAGACGGTGACTATACACAGCTCCTTATGATACGGCCTAGAGGTGCTCACACAAGATGGTGGCTGCTCTGATGAAGAAAGCTAGCTTTGCATCGTGCAGGTATCTTTACAGCACTAAACCTCATACCTTTGAAATGTGGTGGCGGGTAATTTGAAAAATTCTACGTGCTTTTCTCTTAACAGCAGCTATCTTTAAACAATAGCGGCTAATCATAAGCTGTTAAGGCCTCCTCTTATGTCAAGGCATAGCTCTATCAAACAAGTTTAAACCTGCATCGGGATAGCTAGAGTAATCACGTGCTGCAGTGATGACGTCATTATGCATGTTTAGACTTGCAAATCACTAAAGAAACATAACAAGACTAGAATCGAACACTGCACTCTATGCCGTTAACTTTATCATGTGATTGGAACATTGATTGAAGTGTTTAGAACACTAAATAAGTGATCAAGACTAAAATAGAACACTGTACTCGATACAACATGTGTTTAGAACATGTCAGGGCATACCTTCGTTCTAAGAAGATTAGGTTACCGCACATTCCTTGTAGGGCTAATAGGCTAAAGGGCTAATGAGCAAAAGGGCAAAAGGGCTAAAGGACTAATGGGCTAAAGGTCTAAAGGGCTGGGGTGCCTCTCTATTTATCCGGGCTTGAGACCGGCTCTACAACTAGAGGCGGAGTTAACGCCCTAAGGAAGGAAGAATGTTGGGAAATAATCTATACGAATATAGCTACTCGATCGACTATATACTACAGATGGATGACTTAGGCGAGGGTAAGCGCTTACTTAATAATACTTACACGACGTAATTCATGCTCTATTTCAAAAATATCTTCCTTGTACTGTGTGTAACCAGCATCATGATAGGCTCTTAGCAGCTGTAAACGTTTTACGAGTACGTTGGGGTCTTTACAGTATCTTATATCTACATAGGGTAACAGAGGCTTGTTATGAACTTTGAGTCTATATGCAGACAGTTGATGTGTAGGGACTTGTTTTGATGTAATACGTGCTTCAGCAGTAGCGTTTCTAGGTACAAACTTAACTTGTTTCGATAGCGATGAAGCGTTGAAATTTCCTTCTTCTTTACCTTACATCTCTTCTTGAGATGTTTGCACTGCGACAGAACGTGTAGTAGGCTTAGGAAATGAAGTAAAATCATCAAGCTGTAATGGCAATGAAACATTAAGATTTTCTTCTTCTTCTACTTTCCCTTTACTACTGTTTTGATCAACATCATTATCCTTATTATCATAATCATGATCTTGCCTCTCATTATCTTGAAGTTTGTGCTTAGTAACAGAACTTGCAGCAGGTCTAGACAACAAGGGAGAATTAAAAATCTCTCGCAGAGGTGTACTTTTTAAACATAAATCAGTGTTCGCTGGAATATGGTTGAGCTCTTTGTATTTTGTTCCCGATGAAGCTACATTACACGCGGCTTCATGACGTTGAGCATTGTATGCGTTCTTGAACTCTCTTCTACAATGTTTGCATTGAAAAATTGTCCTACATGATATCTCATGACGTCTCCTGTGATAGCGTCGGGAAAATGCTTTTCCACACTCTTCGCAAATATACCTAGAAATAGGTTTTTCCATGACGGACTTTTACCTTCTGCTAACAGATTCTTTTTTAAATCTACTTAACATTTGTTACTCTCTACTTCGATGATGCGAACAGCTTAGCGATTAACAGTAAACTAACACAAAAGGGTATAACCAAGGTAGCAACAGTAAGGTTTAAGCCCATCAAGATGGCAAGAGTGAGGTTAACGACTTTCTGTTGTTGGATTTTAAATTCCGCGCTACAACATGCATAAGGTGGCAGCCTTGAGGTTTACCGCCGTAAAGACGGCAGCAGTGAGGTTAGCGACGCTCTATTGTCCTTCAATGTGAGGTTAGGGTCCGTCAAGTTGACGGCTGTCAAAAAAGCACGTGGCTTGGTTTACTAAACAAGAGCACGTGGCAGTGACTTCACGGTCACGTAATCAATCCTTAGCTCTACGTCGTTAAGAGCAGCATTAGGATTAGCTATGTTTAAAAATCTTGGGAACAGAGCAGCAGTATGAATAGCCATGTTTCAAAGCGTGTACACATCACCTATCGATTTTACATGCATCGACCCTCGTACTAAACTTCTTCCGCTAGATCGTGCTGCTATCTTAGCATAGCCTATACGTATGAACTTACAGTACAAGGAATAGCCATGTTTCAAAGCGTGTACACATCACCTACCGATTTTACATGCATCGACCCTTGTACTAAACTTCTTCCGCTAGATCGTGCTGCTCTTAGCATAACCTATACGCATGACCTTAAAGTACAAAGAATAGCCATGTTTCAAAGCGTGTGTGTACACATTACCTATCGATTTTGCATGCATCGACTCTCGTACTAAACTTTTTCCGCTAGATTGTGCTGCTATCTTAGCATAATTTTATACACATGAACTTACAGTACAAAGAATATCCATGTTTCAAAGCGTGTACACATTACCTATCGATTTCACATGCATCAAATATCGCACTAAACTTCATCCGCTAGATTCTGCTGCTGTCTTAGCATAACTTATACGCATGAACTTAAAGTACAAAGAATAGCCATGTTTCAAAGCGTGTGCACATTACTTATTGATTTTGCATGCATCGAATCTCGTACTAAACTTCTTCCGCTAGATTGTGCTGCTATCTTAGCATAACCTATACCCATAAAATTAAAGTACAATGAATAGCCATGTTTCAAAGCGTGTACACATCACCTATCGATTTCGCATGCATCGACTCTCGTACTAAAACTTCTTCCGCTAGATTATGCTGCTATCGTAGCATAACCTATGTGCATGAACTTAAAATGCAAAGAATAGCCATGTTTCAAAGCGTGCAAATATCACCCTGAACTTCTTCCGCTAGATTGCACTGCTATCTTAGCATAACCTATACGCGCGAACTTAAAGCACAACAAATAACGATGTTTAACAGCGTGTACATATCACCTATTGATTTTGCATGCATCGACTATTTTTTACCGCCAGAGTGTACAACGATCGCATATGTGTATTGCTAACGTACCGGTATGTGTATAAAGCTAAAGCACAAAGAATACCTATATTACAAAGCGCGTACACATCACCTATCGATTTTGCATACATCGACTATCGTACTAAACTTCTCCCGCTAGAGTGTACAACGATCGCAATTGTGTGCTGCTACCTATGTGCGTGAATTTAAAGAATAAAGAAGAGCGTGTACACATCACGTATTGATGATGCATGCGTCGACTATCGTACTAGGCTTCTTCCGCTAGAGCATGTAGCAATCGCTTTTGTGTATCCCTAACCCATGTGCACGAACTTAAAGCACAAGGAAGAACTATGTTCCAAAGCGTGTACACATCACCTATCGATGATGTATGCATCGACTATCGTATTAAACTTCTTTCACAACAGCGTGCGATCATCGCTTGTGTGTGCTGAAATCTTAACATAACCTATGTGCATTAAGTTAAAGCACAAAGAATACCCAACTTCAAAGCGTGTACACGTCACCTATCGATTTTGAATGCATCGACCTTCGTATTAAACTTCTTCCACTAGAGTGTGCGACAACCTTATACGTATGCTGCTAACTTAGTGTAACTTATACACATGAACTTGAAGCATAAAGAATAGTGATGTATACAAATCTTGTGCACATAGCAGCAGCAGTAAGAATAGCAATGTTTTAAAAGCGTGTACGCATTGCCTATCGATTGTACATGCATCAACTAGAGTACAAAACTTCTCCCGCTAGAGTGTGCTGCTATCTTAGCATAACCTATGTCCACGGATTTAAAGCACGAAGAATTGTTAAGTTTCAAAGTGTGTACACAACACCTATCGATTTTGCATGCATCAACTATCGTACTAAACACATCCCGCTAGAATGTACAACGTTCACATGTGTTTGCGCTGCTACTTTAGCATGATCTAAGCAAACGAACTTAAAGCACAAAGAATAGCGATGTTTGAAAATCTTGCGAACATAGTAGCAGTAAGAACAGCAAGGTTTAAAAGCGTGTACATATCACCTTTTGATAATGCATACATCAACTATCGTACTAAACAAACTCTACGCGAGCGTGCGACCATCGCTTGTACTTGTGCTGCTATCTTAACATAACCTATGTGCAGGAACTTAAAGCATAAGGAATAGTTATGTGTAAAAAGCTTGTGAACATAGCAGAGTGTTAACTACGTAGGTGTAGACATTGAACTTTGCATGCTGAAGCAGCATACTACGTGACCGTGACGTCACAGCCACGTGCTCTTGTTTAGTAAACCAAGCCACGTGCTTTTTTTGCCAGCTGTCTTCTTGACGGACCCTAACCTCACATTGATGGACAATAGAGCGTCGCTAACCTCACTGCTGCCATCTTTACGGCGGTAAACCTCAAGGCTGCCACCTTATGCATGTTATAGCGCGGAATTTAAAATCCAATAACGGAACATTGTTAACCTCACTCTTGTCATCTTTACGGCAGTAAACCTCAAGGCTGCCACCTTATGCATGTTGTAGCGCGGAATTTAAAATCCAACAACAGAAAGTCGCTAACCTCACTCTTGCCATCTTGATGGGCTTAAACCTTACTGTTGCTACCTTGGTTATACACTTTTGTGTTAGTTTACTGTTAATCGCTAAGCTGTTCGCATCATCGAAGTAGAGAGTAACAAATGTTAAGTAGATTTAAAAAAGAATCTGTTAGCAGAAGATAAAAGTCCGTCATGGAAAAACCTATTTCTAGGTATATTTGCGAAGAGTGTGGAAAAGCATTTTCCCGACGCTATCACAGGAGACGTCATGAGATATCATGTAGGACAATTTTTCAATGCAAACATTGTAGAAGAGAGTTCAAGAACGCATACAATGCTCAACGTCATGAAGCCGCGTGTAATGTAGCTTCATCGGGAACAAAATACGAAGATCTCAACCATATTCCAGCGAACACTGATTTATGTTTAAAAAGTACACCTCTGCGAGAGATTTTTAATTCTCCCTTGTTGTCTAGACCTGCTGCAAGTTCTGTTACTAAGCACAAACTTCAAGATAAAGAGAGGCAAGATCATGATTATGATAATAAGGATAATGATGTTGATCAAAACAGTAGTAAAGGGAAAGTAGAAGAAGAAGAAAATCTTAATGTTTCATTGCCATTGCAGCTTGATGATTTTACTTCATTTCCTAAGCCTACTACACGTTCTGTCGCAGTGCAAACATCTCAAGAAGAGATGTAAGGTAAAGAAGAAAGAAATTTCAACGCTTCATCGCTATCGAAACAAGTTTTGTACCTAGAAACGCTACTGCTGAAGCACGTATTACATCAAAACAAGTCCCTACACATCAACTGTCTGCATATAGACTCAAAGTTCACAACAAGCCTCTGTTACGCTATGTAGATATAAGATACTGTAAAGACCTCAACGTACTCGTAAAACGTTTACAACTGCTAAGAGCCTATCATGATGCTGGTTACACACAGTACAAGGAAGATATTTTTGAAATAGAGCATGAATTACGTCGTGTAAGTATTATTAAGTAACATTCTTCCTTCCTTAGGGCGTTAACTCCGCCTCTAGTTGTAGAGCCGGTCTCAAGCCCGGATAAATAGAGAGGCACCCCAGCCCTTTAGACCTTTAGCCCATTAGTCCTTTTGCCCTTTTGCTCATTAGCCCTTTAGCCTATTAGCCCTACAAGGAATGTGCGGTAACCTAATCTTCTTAGAACGAAGGTATGCCCTGACATGTTCTAAACACATGTTGTATCGAGTACAGTGTTCTATTTTAGTCTTGATCACTTATTTAGTGTTCTAAACACTTCAATCAATGTTCCAATCACATGATAAAGTTAACGGCATAGAGTGCAGTGTTCGATTCTAGTCTTGTTATGTTTCTTTAGTGATTTGCAAGTCTAAACATGCATAATGACGTCATCACTGCAGCACGTGCTTACTCTAACTATCCCGATGCAGGTTTAAACTTGTTCGATAGAGCTATGCCTTGACATAAGAGGAGGCCTTAACAGCTTATGATTAGCCGCTATTGTTTAAAGATAGCTGCTGTTAAGAGAAAAGCACGTAGAATTTTTCAAATTACACGCCACCACATTTCAAAGGTATGAGGTTTAGTGCTGTAAAGATACCTGCACGATGCAAAGCTAGCTTTCTTCATCAGAGCAGCCACCATCTTGTGTGAGCACCTCTAGGCCGTATCATAAGGAGCTGTGTATAGTCACCGTCTTGTCGCTGCTACCTTGCGCAAGCTCCCCTAGGACGTCTCATAAGGAGCCTTGTATAACCGCCATCTTGCGCAAGCATCCCAAGGGGTCTCATAGGAACCTATGTATAGCGGCCATCTTGCATACGCACCTTTAAGGAGTCATGTATAGCCACCATCTTGTGCAATTAGCGTCGAGAGATGGCTGCAGTAGAATTTTTCTTTTTAAATTATCCGCCACCATATTTCAACTAAAGAGTGTAGCACTGAGGTTTACGATGTAAGATGGCGGATGACAGCTGAGAAACAGCGCGTGAGTTTGTTTACTAAACAAGAGCACGTGGAATTTTTCAATTTGTCGCCTCCACATTTTAAAGGTATCTAGCTAAAGATGGCAGCACGGTGCTCTCTTATTAAAGATGGCGGATGACAGCTAACAGAACTTTTTAAATTGTTTGCTACTACATGTCATAAAGAGGGCAGCACGGTGCTCTGTGAATTAAAGATGGCGGATGACAGCTGACGAAATTGCCCGCATGATAGCAGCACAGTGCTCTATTGATTAAAGATGGCGGATGATAGCTTTCAAAAAAGCACGCGGCTTTGTTTCCAAACAAGAGCACATAGAATTTTTCAAATTGCCGCCACCACATTTCAAAGGTATCTAGCTAAAGAGTGCAGCACTGAGGTTTGTGATGCAAGATAGCGGATGACAGCTGTCAGAAAAAAGCACGTGAGTTTGTTTCCAAACAAGAGCACGTGGAATTTGCCACCGCCGCAAAGAGGGCAGCTCTATGCTCAAAGATGGCTGCTGTCACGCGGAATTGCCTGCCACCACATTTCAAAGGTATCTAGCGAAAGAGGGCAGCACGGTGCTCAAAGATGGCTGCTGTCAAAAAGCAATTTTCAAATTATCCGCCACCACATTTCAAAGGTAAGTAGGTAAAGAGGGCAGCACTGTGCTCTATGGATTAAAGATGGCGGATGAAAGCTGTCAAAAAAGCACGTGGATTTGTTTACCGATTCAAATCTCGCGCTGGTGAGGTTAAGTTGGTAGCACTAAGGTTTAGGCCCGTTAAGATGGCAGCACTGCGGATGACAGGGGACTAATTTGCAGCTACTGCGATAAAGAGGGCAGCACGGTGCTCTGTAGTTTAAAGATGGCGGATGACAGCTGTCAAAAAGCACGTGGATTTGTTTACTGATTCAAATCTCGCGCTACTGAGGTTAAGTTGGTAGCATTAAGGTTTAGGCTCGTCAAGATGGTAGTACTGAGGTTTGCGATACGTTGTTGTCTGTCAAAAAGCACGTGGCTGTCAAAAAGCACGTGGATTTGTTTACAAATTCAAATCTCGCGCTAGTTAGGTTAAGTTGGTACCACTGAGGTTTAGGTCCGTCAAGATAGCAGTACTGAGGTTAGCGATGCGTTGTTGTCTGTTAAAAAGCACGTGGCTGTCAAAAAACACGTGGCTTTGTTTACCGATTCAAATCTCGCGCTAGTTAGGTTAAGTTGGTACCACTGAGGTTTTCGCGTCAAGATGGCAGCAGTGAGGTTAGCGATGCGTTGTTGTCTGTCAAAAAGCACGTGGCTGTCAAAAACACGTGGCTTTGTTTACCGATTCAAATCTCGCGCTACTGAGGTTAAGTTCGTACCACTGAGGTTTGGGCCCGTCAGATTGGCAGCAGTAAAGTTAGCGATGCGTTGTTGTCTGTCAAAAAGCACGTGGCAGTCAAAAAACACGTGGCTTTGTTTACCGATTCAAATCTCGCGCTAGTTAGGTTAAGTTGGTACCACTGAGGTTTAGGCCCGTCAAGATGGCAGCAGTGAGGTTAGCGATGCGTTGTTGTCGATGACAGCTGTCAAAAAGCACGTGGCTTTGTTTATAAATTCAAATTTCCCGCCAAAATTCATTTTCCCGCGGGAGGTGGAGGCCTCTCCCGAGAGCCGGAGGAGGAGGTGGCGCCCGAACTCTCCTATTATATTACTAGTAAGTAAGTAAGTAAGTAAGTAAGTAATGAATGAATGATTGTTGCTGCCATCTCACCATGATCAACTCTGTACATCCCACATAATAAGTCGAACTGTTTGTCTACTAATGTCTAATCTATCCCAACCCAAATAATCCAGCATTGGTAACAATGCTCCTTCGCTAGAAATAACTCAGCACAAAATGAGGTGCGCTTTGTACTACACACACACACACACACACACACACACACGCACGCACACAAGCAAACGGGGCTACATGACCACGCTGTCAAAGCCTGGAAATGAAATACAACAAACAACCACTCTTCTCCGCAGCCTGTCAAGTTTCTTAATCATGTGCAGCGGCTAGTGTTCGTAGCTGTCGCTGCGGTGGTCCGGGTTCAATTCCTGGCTCTGATAAGTAATTTAATTCTGGTTGGAGGGCTGGAACAGGGTACACTCAGCCTCGTGAGGCAAAACGGGGAAGAGTTGGGTTCGGTACCCATCTAAGCTATCCTGGAAGTGTTTCCATGGTTTCCCACCACTACTCCAGGCAAATGTCGGGATGGTTGCTTACTTACGACAACGGCCGCCTACGTCCCAATTCCTCACCGGAATTATAAGTACAGTACAGTACTACAGACACCACAATAACACAGGTTATCAGACACTTTCTAACAGACACACACACACACACACACACACATGCACACGCGCGCGCGCGCGCGCACACACACACACACACACCCAAGCACATGGGGCTACACGACCACGATGTCCAAGGCCCGGAAATGAAATAACAACAACTATTCTCTGTGGCCCTTTGAGTGTCTTAATCATGTACGTCTGGAGAGGAACCCAAACAATAAGATGCATTACTGGAAGTGCGACCGTATAAGCATTACTGTTCTGGAGTAAACCTAGTGTTTGAAAATGTGGATGTTGTCATGCAATCGCTACTATTTTTTTTTTGCTAGCTGCTTTACGTCGCACCGACACAGGTAGGTCTTATGGTGACGATAGGATAGAAAGGTCTAGGAGTTGGAAGGAAGCGGCCGTGGCCTTAATTAAGGTACAGTCCCAGCATTTGCCTGGTGTGAAAATGGGAAACCACGGAAAACCATCTTCAGGGCTGCCGACAGTGGGTTAGCTTTCGTTATGTTCCTTTCAAGGCAAAGTACTTACTTTATTCCTTTTAAACACATCAACCCTACCTGCCTTGTCATAAGTTCGCCTGTCATACACACTTTGCAAACCCATCACATGTGTACGAGGTGCTTACATGCCTGGTATCCATTCTGAGGCTGAACTCACTCCCAGGAAACTGCTTGCACGTCAATATATCCTTGCCGGACTTCACGCGGTCAGATGCGGCATGTAAAATCACGCATGCTATTCTTATTTATATCTCATAAAGTAACTGTCCGATTTTGAAAATACTTGCATATTTGAACTTGTACGCAGTTGAGCTTTTAGACCAGCTGTATGAATTTATGCCATTCCATTTAAAAATATGGAGTTAATATCAATATCTCGGTTATTAATCACCTCATGAGACTAAGTAGCATGTTATTTCACAAGACCCTGGGTACCATTTACGAATATGAAAACAGAATGCCAATATATTTAATGGTTTAGAAGTTATTTCCATGTAACATGTTAGGTGAATAACCCTGTGTATAGAATATATGTCAAAAACTTAACATGTTAGAGACAAGAAAATTGGTATTTGGAAAGTCCTTTAAAAATACAAGAACATGTACATTTGGTTTTCGGAAAAGGCACTTAACGGGGGGGTGAGAAGAAGTGAAAAATAGTTTAATTATTTTTTATGAGGATACTTATATCTTAAATACTGAAGATATTATTGGTATGTAAATTGGTATTTGGAATCTCTTTTAAAAATAAAGAAATATGTACTTTTGTTTTCAGAAATACACTTAAATGGTGGATGGGGGTGGGGAAGGACTGATCAAGGGGTTTGAATTCTTTTAAGGGGATTCTTATGTACGAGTATATCTCAAAAACTGAAGATGTTACAGATGTGGGAATAGATATTTGGAATCTCCTTTAAAAATAAAGAAACATGTATTTATTTTTTCGACTTGAGAGGAGATTGTTTCTCACATGTACAGTTCGTATGGTCATCTTAGGCCCAAAAGGTAATACCACCACAAACATGGTTTACAAAGAATTTCTGGGGTAAATGAAAGTCAGCTTTTGGGTAAGATTTTATACTTTAGGAATTTTCAGATAATGTCTTAGTACAATACCAAGGAACAATTACTTTGATCAAATTACAAAATCCACACGAGTGAAGGTACGGGTATGTAAAATATCATGTTCTGACTGACTGATTCATCTTCGTTGAGTCAAAACTAATGGACATAAAGAAATGAAATTTTGGGGATACATTAATATTACAATGTAGGTGTTGACTAAGGGAGAATTTTTGGATATTCCATCGCTAAGGGGGTGAATCTTTAATCTATATCTCAAAAAATGAACAGTTTAAATATGTGAACATTGGTATTTGGAATCAATATCCATTCTTCTGAAACCATTTCTCATCCTTAATACGGTATGTTAAGTTTTTGAGATATACGCTACTGTAGAAATGCTTATTTTAAAAATTCACCCCCCTTAACACTTCCCCTTAAGTGGATTTTCAGAAAATCAATTATACGTGTTCCTTTACTTTTACAGGGATTTCCAAATACCAGTTTTCATGTCTGTAGCATTTTCAGTATTTGATATATAAGTATCCTGATAAAAATAATTCAACACTTTTTTTCACTTCTTTTCACCCACTTCATTTTTTAATGAAGGATGGTCTTCCATATTGTAGATGTTAATAAATATTTAAAAATATCCACTCCTTAAAAAAGGATTGATTCCTACATTACTGTTCGACGTACAAAATAAAAATTTCATAGGTTGGTTGCTTTACATTCTAGATGTTAAATAAGATAGGGTTTAAAACATTCAAATTATTCCGTATGGGGTTCAAATGGGTGTTAGATCAGAAAGTAAATAATAATTCCACAAAACCGTTTTACGTGCAAACTGAGGGTGTATTTTACAGGCTCAGCTGACAGTGGACTCTCCAAAACGTAAAACTTTGAAAAATAACTTTCAGTTTTAAACCGTAGCGAAGTATGGGTATCTTGCTAGTATGACATATTAAAAATAGATGAATAGTAGCATGGATGTAAATTCCGTCTTGTCATCTCCATATAAACACGACATTAGGGTGATGTCTATATGACAGCGCTCAGAGCTCAACATTTTATCTACATAGACATCCCCCTAATGTCGTGTTTATATGGAGATGACGAGATGGAATTTACTTCCATGCTACTATTCATCAGTTTTTAGTATGTCGTATTGTACGTCACAGTTTTAGTTTTCTTACCCCCCTACAATTTCATTAGGTCTTTCTGTATTGTACAAATTTTAACCTATTTAGATGAAGAAGAGAATTAACGTATTCTCTAGAACATTTATACAGTATATTGTAAATGTCCTCCCCTGCGAACCATGTGACCTTGCCACAGTGGGGAGGCTTGCGTGTCCCAATGAAGCAGATAGCCGAGCCGCAGTTGCAACCATATTGGATGGGTATCTGTTGAGAGACTAGACTAAGGAATGGTTCATCGAAAGGGGGGTAGCAGCCTTTCGGAAGTTGCAAGGGCGGCAGTGTGAATGATTGACTGATATGACCTTGTAATAATACTCAACATGACTTAGCTGTGTTGATACTGCTACACGGCTGAAAGCAACGGAAACTACAGCCGTAACTAACTCCCAAGGACGTGCAGCTCTCTCTGTATGAATAATGTACTGATGATGGCTTCCTCCCGGGTAAAATGTTCCGGAGGTAAACTAGTCCCCCATTCGGATCTCCGGGTGGGGACTACACGAGAGGGGGCGATCATCAGGAAGATGGATACTGACATTCTGCGAGTCGGAGCGTGGAATGTTAGAAGTTTGAATCGTTGTGGTAGATTAGAGAATCTGAAAAGGGAGATGGATAGACTAAAGTTAGATGTAGTTGTTATAAGTGAAGTACGTTGGCAGGAAGAACAGGATTTCTGGTCAGGCGACTACCGAATTATCAACACAAAATCAAACAGAGGAAATGCAGGAGTTGGTTGACTAATGAATAAGAAAATAGCTCAGCGGGTAAGCTACTATGACCAGCATAGTGAAAGAATTATGGCCGTTAAGATAGACACCAAACCAATGCCCACCACAATAGTGCAGGTCTATATGCCTACTAGCTCAGCAGATGATGAGGAAATTGAAAGAACATATGAAGAGATAGAAGATTTTAATACAATATGTAAAAGGTGATGAGAATCTAATTGTGATGGGAGACTGGAATGCAGTGGTAGGGCAAGGAAGAGAAGGTAATACAGTAGGAGAATTTGGATTGGGACAAAGGAACGAAAGAGGAAGTCAGCTGGTTGAATTCTGCACTGATCATAATTTAGTCCTTGCCAATACTTGGTTCAAACACCACAAATGACGGCTTTATATGTGGACGAGACCTGGAGACACTGGAAGGTATCAAATAGACTTCATTATGATTAGGCAGAGATTCAGAAACCAGGTGTTGGATTGCAAATCTTTCCCAGGAGCAGACGTGGACTCTGACCACAACTTGTTGGTCATGAAATGCCATCTGAAGTTGAAGAAATTGAAGAAAGGAAAGAATGCCAAAAGATGGGATCTAGACATGTTGAAAGAAAAGAGTGTGAGGGATTGTTTCAAGGAACATGTTGCAAAAGGACTAAATGAAAAGGCTGAAGGAAACACAATAGAGGAAGAGTGGATAGTCATGAAAAATGAAGTCAGCAGGGCTGCCGAAGAAATGTTAGGAAGGAAGAAAAGATCAACTAAGAATCAGTGGATAACTCAGGAGATACTAGACCTGATTGATGAATGACGAAAATACAAGAATGCTAGAAATGAAGAGGGCAGAAAAGAATACAAGCAATTAAAAGAATGAAGTGGACAGAAAGTGCAAGGTAGCTAAGGAAGACTGGCTGAAGGAGAAGTGCAAGGATGTCAAAGGTTGTATGGTCCTAGGAAAGGTAGATGCTGCATACAGGAAAATCAAGGAAACCTTTGGAGAAAGGAAATCTAGGTGTATGAATATTAAGAGCTCAGATGGAAAGCCACTTCTAGGGAAAGAAGACAAAGCAGAAAGATGGCAGGAACATATCCAACAGTTGTATCAAGGTGAAGATGTAGATAATTTGGTTCTGGAACAAGAAGAGGTTGTTGATGCTGACGAAATGGGAGACCCAGTTTTGAGGTCAGAATTTGACAGAGCTGTGAGCGACCTAAATAGGAACAAGGCACCTGGAATTGATGACATTCCCTCTGAATTACTGACTGCCTTAGGAGAAACCAGCCTGGCAAGGTTATTCCATTTAGTAAGATGTATGAGACAGGAGAAGTCCCATCCGATTTTTGGCAGAATGTTGTTATACCTATTCCCAAGAAAGCCGGTGCTGACAGGTGTGAAAACTATCGCACCATTAGTTTAGTATCTTATGCCTGCAAAATTTTAACACGTATTGTTTACAGAAGAATGGAAAAACAAGTTGAAGCTGAGTTGGGAGAAGATCAGTTTGGCTTCAGGAGAAATTAAAGAACACGTGAAGCAATCCTGGCTTTACGTCTGATATTAGAGGATCGAATAAAGAAGGACAAGCCCACGTACATGGCATTCATAGATCTAGAGAAGGCATCGAAAATGTCAATTGGACCAAGCTATTTAAGATTCTGAAGGTGATTGGGATCAGATACCGAGAACGAAGAATTATCTACAATCTCTATAAAAATCAGTCTGCAGTGATAGGAATCGAGGGCTTTGAAAAAGAAGCAGCAATCCAGAAGGGAGTGAGGCAAGGCTGCAGTTTGTCCCCCCTCCTTTTCAACGTTTACATAGAACAGGCAGTAAAGGAAATCAAAGAGAAATTTGGAAAGGGAATCACAATCCAAGGAGAGGAAATCAAAACCTTGAGATTTGCCGATGGTATTGTTATTTTATCTGAGACTGCAGAAGATCTCAAGAAGCTGCTAAATGGTATGGATGAAGTCTTGGGTAAGGCGTACAAGATGAAAATAAATAAGTCCAAAACAAAAGTAATAGAGTGCAGTCAAACGAAGGCAGGTGATGCAGGAAATATTAAATTAGGAGATGAAGTCTTAAAGGAAGTAGATGAATATTGTTACGTGGGTAGTAAAATAACTAACGATGGCAGAAGTAAGGAGGACATAAAATGTAGATTAGCACAAGCAAGGAAGAGCTTTCTTAAGAAAAGAAATGTGCTCACTTCAAACATTGATGTTGGAATTAGAAAGGTGTTTTTGAAGACTTTCGTGTGGAGCGTGGCATTGTATGGAAGTGAAACATGGACGATAACTAGCTCAGAAAGAAAGAGAATAGAAGCTTTTGAAATGTAGTGTTACAGAAGAATGCTGAAGGTGAGATGGATAGATTGAATCACAAATGAAGAGATACTGAATCGAATTGGCGAGAGGAGATCGATTTGGCTAAATTTGATGAGAAGAAGAGATAGAATGATAGGACACATCTTAAGACACCCAGGACTTGTTCAGTTGGTTTTTGAAGGAAGTGTAGGTGGTAAGAATGGTAGGGGTAGACCAAGGTATGAATATGACAAGCAGATTAGAGCAGATGTAGGATGCAGTAGTTATGCAGAAATGAAAAGTTTAGCACAGAATAGGGTGGCATGGAGTGCTGCATCAAACCAGTCTATGGACTGATGATTCAAACAACAACACATTGTAAATGTGAAATGTAAATAAATTTTTAATACATAGTATGGATTAAGCGGGTTATCCATCTCTCTGTTTACTGTCTCATACAATGAGCGACAGTATGAGACATAGACCTATCAGGGTGGGGCTCATCACCGTCCTTGCCTTAGTGGATATATACAGATCATAGCCTCTAGCTCAGTCAGACTTGTGCCAGACTCCTCTTTTTTTTTTTTGTCTCTCTAAATTAAACACTATCTTGTTTTGCAGGCCGGTGTGGACATGGAAGTGTATGAACGATCAGTGTCATAAGGTTCAGATAGAAGGTAACGGCAAGTCTCGGAACGTGGCAGAGTGTAGGCTCTTCTGCGATCCTTACGGCAGCTTGTGGCCGAGGCCTACGGGACATGTGGAGCTGAGTCGAGGAAAGACCGTGCAGGTCAACGTCAACAGCATATACGTCGAGTACGCCGGACGGCAGCAAATGGAACCTCGCCTGCGTGGAATGATCAGCGAGGCGGGGAGGATTTTCCAGAGGCAGTTAGCTAAGACAGCTCAGCTAGATGGCAGGGAAGAAGAAGGTGCCAAGTCCTTGTTCGTCCACCTGAACATCGAGGACCCGACCATGACCAGGTTTGAGACCGATACCGACGAGAGCTACGATCTCCAGGTTCAAGAATTAGCTGATGGACGAGTGAGTTGTATTTATGTTTATTTTGTTAAAGTGGTACTATCAAGGCAGCCTGCATATCAATTTCATGAAATAAATTTCATTTTAAATCCATATTGATAATTATGTTGAAAAACTAGTATATGGGTTCCACCTAGTCAATACCTATAAGTTTATTTATAGTTCAAAGTTGTAAAAACATCATATTAGAACAAAATGACAGGTTTTGGCTGCATTAGGCCATCTTCAGCTGTCTAGAAATAACTTAAAATTAATATATTAAAAGCTACAAAACATGAATAATATTTACATTCATATGATATTCTTATAAATTAAAATAAATGCACATTGAAACACATCAAATGAAAGAGTTGCCTGATGTAGTGTGATGATGTCAGAATAGTCTGACATTGAACAGTTCTACATAAGAAATGACGAAGAAACTTTTAATTATATCATCGTCATATATACTAGTTTTTCAACGTATGTAATATCAATTTGAACATTCCAAATTTGCTGCTGACTAGAATTCTGCTGGATGGTTCTTATGGTTCAGCTAATTTAATTCTGTCACCACGAGAGAACTTTGATATGCCAACAATGCCATCCTATGAACATTCTGTAGGAATCTCCTCATTTTATACCACAACACTGTCAGCCTTCATGGTGTAACCGTTAGCACTATTAACTGCCGTCCCCTGAAGCCTGTTCGTTTATGGTACTGAGTGCTGGGATTGACCATTTTAGGACAAGGACACGTGTTTACACACACACTAAGCAGTTTGTTTATGTTTGTCTTGTTTTCTCTCTAGATCAATGCCACCATAAGCGCACCAACATTTTTTGGTGCCCGTCACGGCCTGGAGACCCTCAGTCAGTTGGTGGTTTTGGGAGCAGATAGACGTCTGCGAATGCCCGATTTTGTGCGCATCCAGGACCGTCCCGTATACCGTCACCGTGGTATCCTTCTGGACACAGCTCGCAGCTACATCTCGCCGGATGCCATCAAGCGCACTATCGACGGCATGGCTGCCAACAAGCTGAACACTTTCCATTGGCACATGACCGACTCTCAGAGCTTCCCCTTCCAGTCCAAAACGTACCCCAACTTGAGCAGATATGGAGCTTATTCCCCAGAGCAGGTAGGTCTTCCAACAGAACAGCCTTACAAACTGCATCGTGGTGTCATTTATGATATCGCTGAACAAAGTTATTCTTATAACAGGGAGCAGTTTCATATTTAATTGTTGGTATTCCCTGTACCTTTGCGCTCTTTAACCCTACATTGTATGGTGAGACGATTCCGGCACATGATAAATATCTATGTAAGTAAGCAGGTAGGATTTATTTTTCATAAGGTCTTTAGCAGGAGGAAATCTTGAATGTCCTCCTGCTGTGGAAGACATGATCATTAAGGCATTGAGTCTGTATGGTTCATACCATGGTTAGCTGGTTTGAGCCCCATTGGTGAACAAAGTTTCGTCATCAGAATATTAGCCAGCAGGGTAGGAGCGGTGGTGGTGTACAATTTCTACACATTAGATTGTGTGCCAAAAGCCTGGATTCAATTCCAAACCTTTCTGCAATGTTCATTTGGAGTGAGGACAAATTACTCTTTTTCATAGGATTTTAGTGCTGTGTTGTTAGAGTGTTCTGTAGACTTTATATTTTATTTTTAAGGCTAAAGAAGACCCAGTGGGGCTGAAATATGTACCTGTTACATGAATTTATTGGAAGTTTCCTTTAAGACACATTTTATTCTATTGACCAAGGTGGAAAATTATATATCTGTACAAAAATCAGTCTGCAGTGATAAGAATTGAAGGCTTTGAAAAAGAAGCAGCAAGCCAGAAAGGAATGAAGCAAGGCTGCAGTTTGCCCCCTCCTTTTCAGTGTTTACATAGAACAGGCAGTAAAGGAAATCAAAGAATTTAGAAAGGGAATCACAATCCAAGAAGAGGAAATAAAACCCTGAGATTTGCTGATGATATTGTTATTTTATGTGAGACTGCAGAAGATCTGAAGACTTTTCTGAATGGTATGGACAGAGGCTTGGGAAAGGAGTATAACTTGAAAATATATAAGTCCAAAACAAAAGTAATGGAGTGCTGTCAAACAAAGTCAGGTGATGGAGGAAATATTAGATTAGGAAATGAAGTCTTAAATTAAGTAGATATTGTTATTGATGATGATGATGACAACGATGATGATGATGATGATGCTTGTTGTTGAAAGGTATCTAACATCTAGGTTATTGGCCCTAATGGTACGAATGACAATTTAAAAGTAAAAATTTCATCCATTTACGAGAATTCAAAACATGATGATGAAGATTGAATGGATGCATATGAATTTAAAATACATCAGCAGATCCAACTCACAATATTTGAAAGTTTAAAATAATTCCAAAATCAATTCACTGACTAGAATTCAAAAAGACAACAATGAGCAATGATTATGAACATAAAACCATCAGTGGATCCGACCAGAAATCATCTTAAAACAATAGTATATACTGACCAAGGGACTGCTTCCAAAACACAATCCTAAATTGATGATGCTTTTTTTCTAAAGGGGTCCAAAATCTGGGTCAACGGCCGCTCGTAATGGTACTTATCGCTAGTAAAGTAGAACCATGGTATTTCTCATGTAGCAGTACTAATAACAAGTATTGTACGCCGCACAGGGTAACACAGACCTATGGTGTTTCTTATACTATAAAGGTGCCACTCATACGCAAACCAAACCCATGGTGTGCCTCACATAGGTATACTAATCATGGGCACTGGTATTCTCATGGTGTTCCTCACATAGTGGGTACTATTTAAGGCAATGCAGACCCACGGTGTCGCTCATATAGTGGTACTAATCACGGGTACTGCAAACCCACAGTGAGTCACTCTCTGCTGCTACTAATCACATCCCTATTGTGTACCTAACATAGTGGTACTACTCACAAGTAAAGGCGACTCATGGTGTTCCTCGCTTGATGGTACTAATCACAAGTAGTCTCATGGTTCTAATTCAATCATCCCTTAGTCGGCCCTTATGACAGGCAGGGGATACCGTGGGTGTATTTTTCTTCTGCATTCCCCACCCACAGGGAGTGATGAATATTGTTCCTTGGGTAGTAAAATAACTCATGATGGCAGAGTTAAGAGGAAATAAAATGCAGACTAGCACAAGCAAGGAAGAGCTTTCTTAAGAAAAGAAATTTGCTCACTTCAAACACTGATATAGGAATTAGAAAGATGTTTTTGAAGACATTCTTTGGGGCATGGAATTGTATGGAAGTGAAATGTGGATGATAACTAGCTCAGAGAAAAGGTGAGTAGAAGCTTTTGAAATGGGGTGTTGCAGAAGAATGCTGAAGGTAAGAACGGTTGATCGAATCACGAATAAAGAGATATTGAATTGGTAACAGGAGATCAACTTGGATAATTTTGACAAGGAGAAGAGATAGAATGATGGGACACATCTTAAGACACTCAGGACTTGTTCAGTTGGTTTTTTTAAGGAAGTGTAGGTGGTAAGAACGGTATGTGTAGACCAAGGTATGAATATGACAGGCAGATTATGGCAGATGTAGCAGTTAAGTAGAAATGAAAGGGTTAGCAAAGCATAGGATGGCATTGAGATCTGCATCAAACCAGTCTATAGACTGATGACTCAAACAACAACATCTGGCTCCTTGGGTCTGTCTCTCATTCACTAAGTACTGACTTGCTCTAAAGTTTGACAACTACTTTCAAGGAGTGATACTAGTTCCTTCAGCTTAGGATAGGGTTGGCCTGAGGTTTTGTTCTCCCATTGATTTTTAACACTAACATTAATTCATTCTAAAATGTAATGCAACATCATTTCATGCAAAGGGGTTTGTACATTTGGTTTATTAGAGCCCTCACCTGCTCCTTTAGCAGACGACACTGATAACAACAATCTAACAAGCAATCCAGGATCAACCTAGGATTGTTGTACCAGTTACAGATCAATTCTCATGCTAATTTGAACTTATTCTGTGTAACTGGTGGCTCATCTGATAAGCACGACCTCTGAATATCTGTCAGGGCTCATTTTCAATTACTAACTTTTAAACATGTCATCAAAATACATGAACTCTGACAGTGGCCATTTAATTTTAAAAAGAGAAATGGCAGGCAATTTCAGATCACTATTATTGTTATAGCTTATGTCACTACTTTCACTAAGAGATGACAATGGTTTGATTTTTTATTTTTATTTTGCAATTGCCTCTACGTCGCACCATCACAGATAGGTCTTATGGCAATGATGGGGGAGAGGAAAGGCCTAGGAGTGGCAAGGAACTGGCCGTGGCCTTAATTGAGGTACATCCCCAGCATTTGCCTTGTGTGAAAATGGGAAACCACGGAAAACTATCTTCAGAGCTATCAAGAGTGGAGGTTGAACCCACTATCTCCCGAATGCAAGCTCACAGCCGTGCAGCCCTAACCGCATGGCCACTTGCTCAGAGGTTTGATTTCTAACAATGCTTTTATCTTTGACTGCAACTTGAAATAGAATTCTTCAAATCCCTCTTGATCTAAATCATGAGGTTCATTGATGTCATAAACTTCTAATTGCATCTGAATCTCGTTTTATTCCTCTATACCACGGGTTCTCAACCTTTTTTCATTTGCAGCACACTATTCCGCTGTTCTAAATATTGTGGCACACCCCAACATACAAATAACTATGCCTGCTTTAGAGGAATTTCGAACACTACAGAGCAGTCCTGAAAGACTGAGAACCCTAGCAGAGGGTACATGAACCACTGGAACGTTAGTAGAGAAACATGTCGATCACTCTCAAACCCTAGTGTAGAACATTTAAACCAATCAATGGTCACCTGCAGTCAGTTCAGTACTTCAGTTGGGAACGGAGAGATGTTTAAATGTAGTAACCAACTTACTGCATTTGAATGTTAAATAAGTCGCAATGTTTGGTGTTATTATAAAACTGCAGTAAGTATACAAATATTGTGTTGTAATATGGAGAAGTTTTTATTTAAATGCCAATGATTAAACAGCAGTGAAGAAGATCAGAGTGAAAATAGAACAAGTGAATCACCCGGATCATGTTTCAATGAGAAGCTACTTCCACAGCAGAGCAGTTCATCGTCTGGTGCTGTGTGCAGGTATCAGTAATCTTATTTAAGCTTTGGATTTACATTTACTGAATCTGTTAATCGTGAACTTCCTGAGTGTGCTGCATGTGGTGAAAACTTAAGCAATGAATGCAAAGCAAACTAAAGAGTCACTTGAAAATGAAAGAGTTAGTTGGAAAATAAAGACAAAGCTTATTTCAGTTGTTTACTCTCTTCTCAAATTAAAAAAGGGAAAGCAATGAATAAAATGATTACAAATTCAGAAAAAGTGCTAGTGGCCAGCTATAAAGTAGCAGAAAATATTGCCAGGAGTATGCAGTCACATACAGCAGCAGAAACTTTGATTATACCTGCTTGTAAAGAAATAATTAAGTCAACGTGAGGACAGGCTGCCGAGAGGGAGATACCAAAAGTACCTTTGTCAAATGATATGATTGCTCACCGCATAGAAGACATGTCATCTGATATTAGAAAACAAGTAGTGAAAGAATTATGTAATGGTAAAACATTATTGCACTTCAACTGGACGAATCAACAGATATAAGTAAATAAATGTCAATTGATGAGCTACATAATGATAAATCACTTACTCTCTTCCAAAGAATTACCTCTGATGTCAATAGGATCAGACATATATAATTCTATGACAGCGACATTGGAAGAAAATGGACTGAGTTGGAACAATTGTATTTCAGTGTGCACTGATGGAGCCGTAGCAATGACTGGTCGAAGGAGAGGTTTTACTTCGAGGTTGAAGCAAGATTTTCTGCATATTGGGTCCACACATCATTTTTTACATCAGGAAGCTTTGGTGGCAAAAACCATTCCTTCAGATCTAAGGAATGTAATTTTCTCAGTTGTTGAAATGGTTAATTACATAAAAAGTAGAGCTCTAAAAACTAGACTTCTCAAGGTCATAATCAGGAAGCAGGAGCTGTTCATGAAACTCTGGTCCTTCACACTGAAATTCGCTGGTTATCCAAAGGAAGTGAACTTTCCAGACTTTATGAACTTAGTAATGAGTTATTACAAATATTTAGCGACGAAGCTTGGTGTTCCAAAGTTGCATACCTAGCTGATATTTTTCTACACTTGAATAATCTCGGTGCCAGTATGCAAGAAAAGAAAGAGAACATACTTACATCAACTGACAAGCTGAATGGGTTCTTGAGAAAAATTCAACTGTGTAAGTCAAAAGTTGAAAAAAAGTGATGTTGAAATGTTTCCTCTCACAGCTGATACTGACATCTGTTCAAGTCTGATTTTGGAACATCTTTCTGTTTTGGAGTATAAACTTCCCTCAACTGGGTTTGCAATCCCTATGCCATTACTGCTGACGACACAAAACATTTATGATTAGAAGGGGCAGAAGAACTGGCTGAACTTGAAGCCAATTGAAATATGAAGCTGAAATTTAGGGAAGAAACACTACTTCACTTCTGGATTTCAGTGAAAAGAGAGTTCTCGGTGTTATCAGAGCATGCTGTGTCTGTATTAATACAGTTTCCCACAACTTATCTGTGCGAACAAGAATTTTCGGCACTGACCTGCATTAAAAATAAGAAACGTGAGTGACTTCTACCAAGAATTATGGGTGTGTTTGCCTGCGATTCCTCCTCGCATTGAACAGTCATGCAAAAGTAAACAAAACCACATTTCCCACTAAACTGCAGTAATATAATTGACAGAACAACTTATTTTTTGAATTCTTACTGCATGTAGGCTTACGCTGTTCTGCAATATTAATAAGTAGTATTGCTAAAATATTGAGTGTACACAGCAATTTTTTTGCGGCACACTCCAAGAAATTCACGGCACCCTTTGAGAACCCCTGCTCTATACTATTTGCCAAGTGTTTCTGTCTCTTGTTTATATCGTTAAGATTAGAGCCCAGAAAGAAACTATTAACAAATGTTGCTATTCCAGTTATGCGAGCCTTGATGACAGCTCATCTTTTAATACCTCTCTTATGAACTTCTTCCATTGTAGAAAAGAAGCAATAAACCAGATCAACTCATGTATTCAGTGCTAATACAACTGCTTTGGGTGTCTGACACATTTTGTACATTATTCTTTACACTTCCAGACAAGGTTGCACCCTCTAGTTAATCTCCATGTCCAGCCTTATATTCTGTACTAATTCACTTCCTAGGTATTTGAAACTGTCAACAATTTCAAGGCTTTGAGCACCAATTTTTAGCAATGTCTTTCTCCTCTTGATATCACTTTTCTCTGCACTGATTTTCATACCATACTTTTCTTGTTCCGTGCATCAAGCTGTTCTTGTACTTCTTTGCTGTTGGTCCCCCAGACCAGAATATTGTCTTCATCTCCCTGTTCCCATATGCTTCCTTTGTAATTTCTCAGTACGACAATATTTTGTTTGTTTCAGATTTACACTGAAGATGACATCCGTTCCATTGTTGAGTACGCACGAGTGCGTGGTGTACGTGTGGTTCCGGAGTTTGATGCGCCAGCCCATGTGGGCGAGGGCTGGCAGTGGGTAGGGGAGAACACGACAGTGTGTTTTAAAGCTCAGCCATGGAAATCGTATTGTCAGGAACCTCCCTGCGGCCAGCTCAACCCCACAAGTGACAAGGTGTATCAGATATTAGGTGGAATCTTCTCTGACATGCTCCAAGTCTTTGATTCTGATATTTTCCACATGGGTGGTGACGAGGTAAAATTTAATTATATTTCTATATAGTAATTATTGTATGTCTGAGACAATGTTTTATTCCCTCTCCAGTCCTGTTTAACTTATACTCTGAAGCTAATTTTAGAACTGGCCTTAAAAAATAATAATAATCGTAGCGCTGCAGCTGTGCAGGCATTTCAACTTGATACCATCTGCCAGCCTGCTCATCAGTTTCAACATTTTATTTTATTGTAAATGTGAAAATTGATAAAATAAGAGTTATGAAATAGATTTATAGACAGAAAAACTGCATAGGTATAGTGAAGAGTGTTGAAATAAGTACTATATATCGAATTAGAGACAAAAAATCTCACACAAAGGAAAGCAAGATGTTAAAAGTAGGTATAAGCTAAACAAGTGAAAAAAGACGATAAAATGTGACAAAGAAACATCTCACGTGACTAGCTCACCTTGTGAGATCAATCAAACAGAGCTCCCTGTCTCGAGGGAGGCCTTTGTCCTTCATAGGACACTACAGGCTTTTTCATTCATTCATTCATTCCTTCATTCTAGGTCTGCAAGATGGTTGACTAAACCGAATCTCTCTTGGGCGTCGCTGGCTGAGTTTTAACTAATTTTGTCGGGTAAACACCAAATGTGTCACCAGAGATCTTTTACATGCCGACATCGTACGACATGGAGTGTCCACTGGACTTTGTTTTGTCCTTCACTAATCCAACTACTTCAGCCAGGTTTGAACACACTATCTTCGGCTCTGAAGGCCAATGCTCTACCACTCATCCAAGATACTAGAATTGGCCTGGATGAAGTTGAAAGCGAATGAACACCATCTGCTGTGCAATGCTTGCCGACAGGATGAACAAAGCAAGGAAAACAAAATTCATGGTAACTGATAACACTAGAATGGGATCTGAGTGTAGAATTCTGGCAATGCAGGAAGTGTGCCTCAGAAATTCAAATATCTTGTGTGCAACCATGACCTTTGGGTCAAACTTGTTGGGATATGTAATCAAAACTTATAAAATAAAAATCCACCTTTCCACTTCAACAATAATCTCTTGACTATTTAATTCTACATTAATTCCATGTTAACTACAAGACACGTTTAGTGCTATTTTAGGACATCATCAACCATTAATACAAAGTTCCATAAAACATTACACAATTAACAGCACTTATTTAAAATATCTTTCTTAATGGGAATAATAAAATGCTAAAGAGTCTTGTGATTATTATCTTCTTGTTGTGACATATCTTGTTCATGAGAAACATGTTCTTACTGAAAAGATGCACTTATACACTTCGTCGTAAAATCTGCAACCAGTCTTAAATCTTAAACATCTTCTTTTTACGCCAGAAATCATAACTTACATAAGAACTATTAAATAATCTTATGTCAGTGGTCTATTTGCTGTAAGTGGAGGTGGATTTCATACTGTTGGACAAAACGGACTATTTGTTTCTTGAAGGGATGTACAAATTCCATATACCGTACTACTGTTTCATCCAAATCTAGAAAAAGGAGAAAATGAAGATGAGAGAATGTGCATGTAAAAGGACAGATTATCATGCATAGTTAAATTTTTTAGGCGTTCTCACCCCATACCACTTCACACAGCTGACTCATTCACCACCTCCTACTGTACTAAAAGCTGGTCCTCATCTAGTATTGTATCTGTGTGTGACTGTGGGACCTGCATGCGTGGCAGGATGTGGAGGGGATAGAAAGGGGTGGAAGAAGACTGTTCCATCTACCAAGGAGGGGAAGTTTCTTTTTAAGGAATGTCTCTTTATTAAAACCTAACAGTGTTAATAAGAAAAGAGTTTCATCATAAAGGGGATTCTTATTGTCTAAATTATCTTTCAGATTGTACTCATTAATAAAAATCTGGTCTAGAAATATATTTTTAAAAATTCTGATGCTTTCATGGGACTCCATTTGTTAATTTTTCTTATTATCCTCAAATCTTGCTATATGGATGGTCTAGAAATATATTTTTAAAAATTCTGTTGCATTCATGGGGCTCCATTTGTTAATTTTTCTTATTATCCTCAAATCTTTCTATATGGATGTATAAAATGCCCTGTTTCATCCATATGAGTGTTCATAGCAGAAAATTTATGGTGCCTACTGGCATTGACGTGTTCCATGATCCCTGGAATGTCCTTCCTGAAACCTGTTTCTGCTTTAAAGGGCCTATTCATATCCTTCCATTTCTCCCTAAAATTCATATGATTGCCAGTTATACTTGCCATCATGTTATTCTTAGCTGACTTTTTTGTGAAATTCAATTTCCTGGTAAATTCCTTCAAACAATCCTTACTTCCACAACCATTCCTAACTCTATTTCTTCCTTAATCTCTATTTCCATTTTATAATGTCATGGGTTCTTACCATCTTTAAAAGGTGTATATCTATTTTCACACTCCTCAGCAATTGCTTTAAATCTATTTTTCACTGTTATAATTAATTTTTTTAAACTCCCTCATGGATCTCTTATCAACCATAAGGTAGTGCATAATGCATGGCTGTTTTTTAATTAAGGACAGTTTGTTTTTATAAAAATAACCAAACATTTAATTTTCAAATCACTTTTATTTTTAGGTTTTACATACATTTCTTTATTTACCTATATAGTTGCCTTGTTTATTTAAGCACTTGTCATACCTTATAACTTAAGTTTTGAAATTCCTCTTCATTGAAGTCTGCTACCTGCTCTGACAGCCAAGAGTTCACGGCCATTTTCACTTATTCATCTTCGTTGATGTGCTTCCCAACAAGATGACATTTCAGCTGTCAAAAAAAGATGGAAATCACTTGGAGGGCTATACAGTGTGTGATCCAAAAAGTCCCACTTGAAAGAGTCAATCAGTTCCCGAGTCTGGACAGCAGTGTGAGGCCTTGTGTTATCGTGAAGGAGCAAAATTCCCTTTGTCAGCATGCTGTATCTTTTGTTCTGAGCCACATGTTGGAGTTTGGTCAAGGTTATCATGAATCTTCTGTCCTCGTGAATTTTCCTGTCAGGTGCAGTCACCAAATCTTCTGCGATCACAGATGGCTGACCTGAGCGTTCTTTGTCATGAACATTTTAATGGCCACTTTTGAACTCTCTTACCTTCGCTCATTGCATTATCACCGTAAAACTCACCAAGCTGACAATGAATGTCTGCAGCTGACATGTTTCCTGCACTCAAAAAACATATTACAAACCATACCTCACATGCGATGGGTGATTAAAAAATCTTGAACATTTTAAGGATGCACAGTTCTGCGTACAGGTTAGCTACATAGCTGCAAGTGATGCCTGCTTGTTTGCAAAGGATGCTGGAAGGTAGCACACACATTTTTTGCAGTGTGCGTGCTAATGACAAGATTATAAAAAGAAATGGCCTTTACTTAAAAAGCAAACTTCACAGTCGCATTTATTTTTAACTACAACAAAAACAGTTTCATGAACACTAATGCTATCTGTCGCTTCAGTTTCACTATAGAGCTCATCTGGTTTCATCAGCACCACATCCAGAATATTTTCCCCCCTAGATCATCCACTGCAATCATGTTCCTTTCTATGTTGTTGTCCACATAATTCTGCATCAGCATTAGTGCCATGCCATTCATGTCTGTACACCCCAAAAACATTACTTGCCTATCTGTAGAGACAGAGAATTTCCAGTTGTTCATCCTAAACTTTTCCATAGCTTACAAATTCTTTGTTCATCATTATGAATACTCCCCCTCCTATCTGTTCTCTTCTGTCTCTACGACAAACACTTCAGTTGTGAGAGAAAGTTTCTGCAACCAAAACATCACTTCACAGCCAGTATTTCAAGGTTCTCTACCAAGTACATAACGTACTTGTAACTAAAACCTAGCTGAAAAGAGGACAAATCATCATCTGGTGGAAGGCCATGGTAGGTGGAGGAATATAGACTCAAAATTAGACACTTGGCCCCCCACTTTACATGTGCTTTTATATCTTTTAAATTTCAATTTCAGTGTCATAGTCCTTTTTATGTATTGGAAGAAAGGAATTGTTTCCTCCACTTTTAAAATGTAACAACAACAACAACAACAACAACAACAACAACAACAACAACAACAACAACAACAACAACAACAACAATAATAATAATAATAATAATAATAATAATAATAATAATAATAATAATATGTTATTATGGTAGAGGATAGTTTAAAATGTGTGATGTGTGATATACACTTGCAGGTGGACCTGAACTGCTGGAATACATCAGAACCAGTAACGGACTGGATGGACAACAATGGACTCGCTCGCACCGAGGAAGGCTTTATGGACCTATGGGAGTCGTTCCAGAACCGAGCGTACGAGAAACTGGTGGCTGCAAACGGGGGCAAGGAGATGCCCGTCATCTTATGGACCAGTGGCCTCACAGAGAAGGGCAGAGTGGACAAGCACTTGGACAAGGACAAATATATCATCCAGATATGGACCAAGGGTGAAGATCCTGTTGTAGCTGAACTTGTCCAGAAGGGCTTTAAGGTCATCTTCTCCAACTATGATGCTCTCTATCTTGACTGTGGGTTAGTATGTCAATCACTTTCAATACAGACATCATCTGCATTTTCATTTGGCTAAATGGTCAGTGCTCAATTCACAGCCAGTTTGGGGATCAATTCCTCTTGCTTGGGGACTGGGTATTTGTGTTTGTCTCTTCATCCAGACACAACACATCACTTTACCAACCACAACAGTTAGGAAGAGCATATGGTCATAAAATTGAGCACCTTCCATCCCTATCAAGGTGTGCGAAAAGCAACGCGTGACATTCTTAAATTATTTTCAGAATGCCTTTGAAAAATGAAACACATTGTCAATTTTTAGGGCAAAGAATTTATAAGATGTACACACGAAAATACATATTTACAAAGAAGTCAATTTACAACTTATGTAAAAGAGCTTGCACAAAGGTAAAGAGGAATGGATCAAAGATTGCAATATGCAGGCGTGTATTTAGATTTTGGAAATTTCTTTTGGGAAAGCATTGTGGGAGCATTCATCAATTAATTTATTCAAAATAAAATCAAAATCACTTTATTTGCAAATGAGGTGTCTACCTCGGTGGTAAATGGTACACAGAAGTCCACAGCCTGTTTCCAGTCATTTGACGGGGTCAGGAATGGAATGAATGAAGCCCCCATCTAGAGACGAGGATAGGAATCGTGCCGGCTGCCGAAGCCTGTTGCACTCCTCTGAGACAATGATTAATGAATGACCGATGAAATGAAATGATATTGAAAAGTGTTGCTGGAATGAAATATGACAGGGAAGACTGGAGTACCCAAAGAAAGACCTGTCCCACTTCTGCTTTGTCCAGTACAAATCTCACATGGAGTGACTGGGATTTGAACTACGGAACCCAGCGGTGAGAGGCCGGCGCACTGCCGCCTGTGCCATGGAGGCTTCTACAAAAGTACATTATTATCAAGCATTACATTTTAAATTAACAAGAGAAGAAGACATTTTCCTAAAATGCAATATTATACAATTTACAATAACAATTTTTCTATTAAACACACAGCTCATCCTTAATAAATTTAAATTATTTACACAATTCTATTCATAATTTCTTCTGTAATTACAAACATAATCAACTCATATACAATCTGTGGAATTACTTCAAATAATACTATACAACTGCTATACGATTGAAATTTACATTGTATTTTTTAAAAACTAATTTTGGTACCTAACAAGCAGATTAAATACTACAAGTAACTACTGGAAAGTAGTACATGAAATTCTAACCACTGACATCAATAATGATGGTAAAGAAATACTCTTAAGAAAACAGGATATGCTTATAAGAAATCCATGAGAGATATCAACAACATTTAATAAATATTTCACTAATATTAATCAGAACCCAACTACTAAGATTCCAATTTAGGAACAGGGCCATGTAGTTCTCTGTTTTTACACCCTGCCAATGATACTGAAGTATTAAATACAATTAATTAGGAAACTGTAGCTGTATCCGATAATACGGTGTAAGAAGCAGGCTCTGTACCCAGTCCCCTAAATTACACATCTTATAAATAAATAATGTATTATTTAGTGAGGCTACAGTCCCCAAAATGTTCAAGGTCACTAAAGTCATACCAATATATAAAGAATCAGATAAATTTGACATTAATAATTATAGTTCAACTTCTATCTTATACACAATTTTAGGAAACTTAGAGAAAGAGACTGCTCAGCTTTTAACTTAAAAAATAATTATTTTTACATATATCAGTATGGATGTTTAACAAATTCTAGAATGTACAGTGCAATAGAGGACACAATAATTAAATTCTAGGATACCTTAGACTAAATGTATAGTGCTAGTTCAAGGCTCCTTGCCTTGATGCACTAAAATGCATAGACCTACTTTAATATCTTGGTGCTCTTAGAGCAACATGACTAAATCATTAGGTCTAATTTATTTTATTTATCGATCAGAGGCTCTCTTGCTTTTCACCAATTACGCATTGAATCTTTGCCAGCAATATCAGTTATGCTTAATTCATTTTTCTATTTCAACTCATCTAATCATCTCCCAAGTTTCATCTGTAAGTCGTAGTATATTACACTCTATATTTCCTTACCCTATCCTAAAATGGTGAAGTCACGACAGGCCTGGCAAGCAGGATATGGATTAAAAGTTGCTTTTAAATAAAGGAACACTAAGCCGGACAGATATATCAGAAGACTACTTTTGCAAGACAATGGACTACAATTCTGAACAGTGAACATTATGACATTAAAAATCAAAGAGGAGCAAATTATAGATGTGATGGAGGAAAGGAAAATAGGTATATAGTACTAAATTTGGCAGAGACAAGGTGGAGAGGAGAAGGTAGTAGAAAACTCAGGAATGGTTTCTGGCTGTACTGAGGTGGAAAGGAAGAAAGAAGGGATAGTGGGGTGTTGTAACAAGAAAGGGATTGAATGCGGAAGTTAAAAGAATAAGTGACCAAATTATGAAAATAAAAATATTTGTAAAAGGAAAAAGCTTGGAAGAACTTCAAATGAATGCCCTTCAGGTAGGCTGCAGTCAGCAAGAGAAGAAGATTTTGTGGATCAATTGCAGAAACAGCTAAACGGCCAGCACATTATAGTCATGGAAAATTTAAATGCCCGAGTAGGAACTGATAGGAGGAGCTACAAGAATGTGCTGGGACCAGAAGGCTGCGGAAAGAGGAATGAGGAAGAGAGAAATTGCTGGAGTTTTACAATTGTTGAGTTGTTGAGCTGATGGTAGGAAACTCATGATTTAAGAAGGAAAGCCACAAGATTACATGGTATAGCAGGGATCATGCAATGTAGCAAGTGATCATATTTTCAATTAATTATCCACGGAAAGTTTAGCTTTGAAATATGGAGTGACTCTTACACCACAGTTATCACATGTCACTGTAATGGGTTTTGCAGATGACACTGTCATTATTGGTAAAAATAAAGAGGTGGCTTTAGAATTAATGCTATTGCCATGAAGACATTTACAGACATCAGGATTGAAATAAACCTTCAAAGTAATTTCCAAAATGGAAAATTAATTGAAGAAACTTTAATAAGCAAGGAGAATTGCAAAATTCAAACAATAGGGTGAAGCTCTTCATTATCTCAGCATCTCTTTCAGTCAAACAATTACTTTTGAGGCCAACACAATAATGAAAAATCTACATAGAAAAATAAACCTGCTTATCTCTTCACCACTGCTTAAATCTGATCAGAAATTTGTCATGATGAATGCAGTAATCTGTCCCATTCTTATTTACCCACGTCAGAATGCTGAACTGGTTAAGATACCAATTACTTTTCTAAATGACACCAATAAAATAATCAGAATCACATTGAAAGAACTTTTACGGCTACGTACTGCTGACATACTGACATCCGTGACAACACCTTATACACTGATAAAAGGTATAAATGTCTTGGACTTTTCAAAATGTTGTGGGAAGCTTCAGTTCAACACAGTAATGCCTGCAGTATGTTAATTAAAACTGCCAATGCCTATGTGTTCACTAATCAGACCCCACCTTATGAAATAACAACATGTCTGTGTTCTCTGAACATTACCAGTGTCAATCAGGTTATCAATCACAAGAATGGCCTTCTCGATCCAAGGGAAATTCATCAAGAACTTAGAGAACTTGAAATGGCAGCTTGGTCTGCATTACCTCATAAAGGCATTTAGAGTGGAGTTATACATAGAATATCTGCCTGTCAATAACTCGATAAAACAACATCATGAAGGCCTTTCCTGCAGTGAAGCTATTAAAATGATACCAATGTTATAACAGTCAGAACTGTTCCGGGCAGGGCTGTAGAAAGAAGATACACTGGCTCACATCCTTGGATCTTGTCTGTTCAGTGATGAAAATGAAAATCCACAGCCTGTTTCCAGTCATTCGACCGGGTCGGCCCCATCTAACGGCGAGGATAGGAATTGTGCCGGCTACCGAAGCCTGTCGCACTCTGCTGCGGCAATGATTAATGACTGACAGATGAAATGAAATGATAGTGGAGAGTGTTGCTGGAATGAAAGATAACAGTGAAAACCGGAGTACCTGGTAAAAAAAAACTGTCCCGCCTCTGCTTTGTTCAGCACAAATCTCACATGGAGTGACTGGGATTTGAACCATGGAACCTAGTGGTAAGAGCCCAGTGCACTGCCACCTGAGCCATGAGGGCTCCTGTTCAGTGATGTACCACCATAAAATTAGGTCCTTCACTTATGAAGAACTTGGTAAGAAAGGTTTTAACATGCATGAAAAGGTCTACGGCATATCATGTTACAAGAACGTGCAATGCTACATAACAGACCCGACTATCAGCTCTGAGCATCATCTAGGCCAGCCTGAAGAAGTAAACACCAAGAAAGGGTACCTTACTATAAAGGGAAGTCCATGTTGATGATATCATGGTAATAGGGTTAACGCTTGGAGCTCGTGGTTCTGGAAACCGTTCAGTTTACCAAAGGACAGAATTTTGGACCTTGACTGTAAAATTTCTTACAAAATTGTACAAAATTATTTTGATATCCTCCTAGTCAATACTATAATAATATTTCACGTCCAATTAAGACAAAACTTTACACAGACACAGACATGTTTCGACCCGACATTAGGTCATCCTCAGTAAGACATATATAATGAATTAAAAACATTGGACACACAGAAAGCATGATGACAGTTAAAACCTGTGAGATGGTGATCGTTGAAATAGCCTTGAGCTGGAGGTCTTTACTGCTGGACTCCATATTCAGAAAACACGAGTGACACAAGCGGGCCACGTAACACTAAAAATCGGATGGTTCAGCTTCAATAATGCTTATGTATATCAGCCCATGTCGAAACATAACAATTAAACCAACAGTTTACAGATACTAGTTGAACCACACCAAGGGACAACAAAAACAACAACAACAAAAAATGACCAATGCATGTCTATGTCTGCATAAAGTTTCATCTTAATTGGATGTAAAATATTATAGTATTGACTGGGAGGATATCAAAATAATTTTGTACAATTTTGTAAGAAGTTCAACCGTCAATACCAGTCGAGTCTGTAATATCTGTAATATGCGGTTCAGTAGGAATAGTGTGATCCCATGTCTACGACCAGTGAATGTCATTTATAATCCACGTTCTTGATTTTAGCCTGCCTTCAATCAGTCTACTGATAATGCATGTTACTTCTCATCTTTGTAGCTTTTACATTTTTCAATTGCCTAGTGTAGACTTTGTCCATTGTTGGTAGCCCATACATTCAGTAAGTTGATAGTTTAATAAATCATGTGTCTCTCTTCAGCAATCCATACCAACTCATCTTCACTAATCTGCATTCCCCTCTGCGGGCTGTGAGTACAATTTCAAATTATGTTTATAAATTGCTCTGTAAATTAAATGTTGTTTATTGTACATCTTGGGCCAATGCCATTAGCTGATGACTTCAGCTTGCAACATGAAGTCTTTGTAAATGAATGGAAATTTCAAAGAAGGCAGAGAACATAATAGGGGATCTATACCCCTTGGATCTTCCCTCTAAATACATCCTTGGCAATGTGTGAAGAGAATGAGTTTGTCTTTTTGTATTTTTGTGCTTGTCTGATGCACCTCTACCCACACTGACTGTATGGTATTTTTTTCTCTCCACATTCCTGGCTTTCTGTTGGTGATTTTTTAATTGCATATGAGTATTACCACTATAGTTCATGGCATGATACGTTCTTTGGCTGTACCAACTCATCCTTACTGATTATTTTTGTATTTCATTTGTTATTTCGAAACAGCTATTCACAGAGGTTTGCAGACTGAATGCTGAAAGGCATAACAGTCTATAATGAATATCTATGTACAGAGAGGTCCAGAAAAATGTAGACACTCTTTTATAGTTAATATCTTTGGAACAAAATGACATATCATTGCAATTCTTGCACGGTAGCACAGTCCATTGTTTTTTCAACAGATGATGAAGGTCATGTGAATGGTGCGACAATCTTGGCACACGTTTTCCAGCAGATGACAGTGCAGCAATGAATGAAGTAAGATTGTTGTTTGAGCAATGCAAGGCCGTGTTGAAGTGGTACTGAAAGTACAGAAACATGATGGAGGCACAACGGCAATGGCATAATGTGTACGGAACTCAGCCACAACACGTACAACAATTTGTCATATTCGGGATATATTTGAAGTCGAAAGTACTGTTCAAGATGTGCACAAGGAAAGGTCTGGCCAATCAAAAACATCAACAAGTCCAGCTTCGAGTGCTGCTGTGTTGAATCATTTTACTAGATCACCTCAAAATCTGTGAATCAGGTTGCACGTGAAAGCAGGGTAAGCCGATCAACCGTACGATGAATTCTGAAGGCTGCAAAGTGTACATTCCAAGATTGCTACACGCTATGAATGAGGATGACCCGGATCAAAGGATGGAGTACTGCGAGTGGTTTGAAGGCATGCTTTGTGAGGATTAACGGTTTGCAGGGATGGTTATTTGGTCTGATGAGGTGCAATTCAAACTGAATGGTACTGTAAACACCACAACTGCATGTACTGGGCTCCTGAAAATCCTCACATTCATGTGGACAAACATGTTAATCTACTTGGTGTTAATGTGTGGTATGGTCTGTCATTGCGCAGTTTGACTGGCCCATTCTTCTTTGAAGGTACCGTAACTGGTGAAGTATATATTGATATGCTGCAAACACTGATTTTATCTGCCATCCGAGAGGTGTTTGGAAAATAAAAGAATTTACCTACAACAAGATGGCGCTCTGCCTCACTACTACAGAGATGTCAGAGCCTACCTGGACAATAGATAGGTCGAAGAGAAGCTGTTGAGTACCCACCATGGTCTTCAGACTTTACACCTCTTGAATTCTATCTAAGGGGTACCTTGAAAAGTGAAGTTTATAGACAGAAGCCAGCTACGCTGAACAAGCTGTGAGAAACCATCCAGGTGTCCTGTGTGGCTATCACACCGACAGTAACACCGACGGCCGTAGTTTGGTCAGATGTTCAGCAGCATCGAGATTGTTTGGCTGCTAATGGGGGTCACTTTTAACACATAAAATAACCTCCCCCCCCCCATGCCAGAATTGTAATGGTATGTTATGTTGTTCCATTAATATTGACTATATATTGACCCTCTTTATTATGTATGTATGTATGTATGTATGTATGTATGTATGTATGTATGTATGTATGTATGTTAAAAACAGCTAAAAATAAAATGCAGGCATGAACTTCTAAACTGAGACATTCTGAAAATTATCAGTTGTATCAGTGTCTCTGAAATCTAGATTGGTAATGTTTATCTTCCAGGTTTGGTGCCTGGCTCGGTGAAGGAAATAACTGGTGCTCTCCATACATTGGCTGGCAGAAGGTCTATGACAATAGCCCTGTGACTTTGCTGATAAACCAGGGAGTTCAAGAGCATCTTGCACGAATAATGGCACTTGGAGCAGAAGCAACGCTGTTCACGGAACAAGCAGACGAAAGTGCACTGGACGGACGCTTGTGGCCGCGTGCTGCTGCCCTGGCAGAGAGTCTCTGGTCTGATCCATATGAAGGATGGAGAGAGGCAGAACACCGCATGCTGAACCAGAGAGAGCGACTTGTGAAGCGGGGAATAGCAGCGGACAGCTTGTACCCTGAGTGGTGTCGTCAGAACGAGGGATATTGCTAGCTGTAATCTTAAAGTGGTGTTGTACATTGCAACACTCATAAGACAGTTCTGAAGCATTGCAACTTGTATTGGAATTAAATACATAATACATCTTCGAACAGAAAAATCTCAAAACAAACATTTGAGTTTGATACTCTATAGGCTTTTGGGCTTATGCCGTGTCAAACGTAAAGAATTTCACTTTATTTTCTTGACATGGCATAAGCCCAAAGGCCTATACAGTATCATGTCTATAAATACAGGCCATGAAAGCATCAATGGCAACATTTTATGAGTTTGTTTATACTGTCTACAATGTCTCAGCAAAACTTTAACAAATCTGAACGTAATATTCTTCTTGATGAACCCCTCGTACTGCATCATCAGCACTGAAGACTGTTTCGTTATGAAGGTCAACATTTTTATTTTTAAAGCACTGATCCTGTCCTTTTCTTCTCTTACTAGAACAGCTGCTTACATCTTATTGGGAATCTTTGTCAATGAAGCCGAGGGATGCATTATGCAATGGAATGAATATGATTTATATTTAGGAGTTGCTCAGCATCATGTTCATTGTTATCTAGTTTGTTGAAAGCTAAGAGGAAGCAATTTCTCTGGTTTGAAATGAACATGTTGTTAAAAACTAAGCAACACTTTACCAGTGGATCTTCAGTTTTGCTATGAACAACAGTTCTACATATGGCTGCTAACTTTAGTGAAATATTGATGTCTTCCTTTTGGTGGTGGTAATTACTGTTTTATAGTTCTAAATTTATGAAGCACTATTTACATATAACAAACTCGTTTTTTTTTAATTTTTTGTACTGGACCTACTTTGGCCACATGTTGGTTCCAAGGGAAAGTGTTATTGAGCGAAGGGATATTCTTCAATCTTTTTATTTTGTAAAAACCTTGAATTTAAGTCTTTCTTTGCCACTCCAGGACTTACATCTGAGGCAGTATAAAGAGTAGTTGTTTCTAAAATATCTGTTCATGTCAACACTTATAGCTTTATGATTTGGTGCAACATTACATTTCATCCTATTTAGGGTCCCACCTTCACAAATATCCAAGGTTTGACTCAAAAGATTTGCACCATGCCATTCTTCTCATTGTTTGGAATATCAGACTTCTGCCATTTGTTCTTCTGATTAGTGTTAACGGAGGATGTTGTACTTCTCCTTAATAAGTCTTGTACGTTTTGTTATTCGGACATACGAGGCTACCAGGCCATAGTTTGTTGTGGCACTACACCAGCATCAACTCTTGTTCCTTTCAGTTACTGATAGCCTTTGCAAGACCTAAGAAGTTTTTAATTTCTTCCTCTCCTAACCTGTTCATTTCTAAGGAGAGGTACTTCTCCTCTTCAGTAATGGGGCTGATGACCTCAAATAAACACTTATTATTTAATTATTTACAACTCATAATGAAATGCTGCTCTCAGGAAATGGTTTGTAATTTGGAGCATCTTTACTTTCTTTAATGTTGAGTTTTGTAATTTTATATTTTGTTCTCTCAAGTGAACAGTATTCATGACCTATTCTTACATGTAAAAGCTGGTGATCAAAAATTTTGGTCCTTTCACCTGTTCTGGTGATCATCAACTGTGTTCCAAGTCCATCACATTGTTTCATTATAAGCCATTCATTCAGTCAAGAATGTGAAATATAATGTGTAAATGTACTTAAATAAATAATTTTGCCTAAGTCAACTGTTGTATCCTTGCAATTAATGAAAGGGTTTTTCTTCTTTTCCTAAAACTTTTCAACTGCAATATTTTCTGATATTGAAGAAAGATCACTAATTGTAAAGTACCATAAACTTCAACAATGAAGAGAAGAGTTGCATTTCGTAGAAGATGTGTGCATATTTTCATTTACGCACAACACTGTCAACCACCACAGAAATATGTACTAGCATACCTGCCAACCCTTCCGATTTACCCGGAAACTTTCCAATTTTTAACTTGTCTTCTGGTTTTCAAATTTATTTTTATTTCTTCCTATTTTTGACCAATATAACCTCCAGTACGGTCAGTACTCTTCCCCTAGGATGAATTGTTATGTGCTTGTGTAATTTATGCAACCTCATTTTTAAGCATATTTACCAGTATTCGATGCTTTATTTGGCGGGCGGATCGTCCGTCGCCTTCGTATATCGTATTTCCCGCTCACTACAGCAGCGTGTGTGCTGTTTAGGTGGGAATTAGGGACGGCAAACGTTTTACGAGTCAGAGAAGGTCATGCGCACTAGCGACCGCTAGGGACTCTGTTGATCAGGACGAAAGAATGAGTTTGTTATTGTGTGATTCGTGTGCTCGTTTCTGTGCGTAGTTCCGTTGGAGTTTTAGACCACGTGTTTTTTCTTGCGGTTCTGTGCTTTTCCCCCTGTCAAAGTCATACAAGACATATTAATCTGTTTTGTATGTGGTAGTTTCGCGTATTTCAGTGTTTTTGTGTTGATCAGAGTTCATAATTTTTATGACTTCAATGTATTTCAGAGAGTTGTGTCGGTGACAGTTTGTGGTATTTTCTCTTCACATGATGACTACAAAACATAACAAACGTTATCTCCAAGTGTTCAGGCATACCTATAAAACTGAATTTCCGTTCATTTTACAGTCTATTAAAGGAAACTATTATGCATTTTGTTCCGTGTGTCGGTGTGATATGAATATCTCGCATGGAGGGAAAACAGATATTGTAGCTCACAGTGTCACACAGAAACACAAAGATAGTGCTAGCTGTCTCGAGAGGAACAAAAAATTAAGTAATTTTTTTGTAGGTGGGAAGGAAGATGATGCAGTCACTCGAGCAGAATGTTTGTTCACGGCGTTCATTGTCGAACATAACCTTGCATTGTCTTGTTCTGATCACGCAGGGCCATTGTTCAGAAAGATGTTCCCAGATTCAGACATTGCGAAGAAATATGCGTGTGCTAGAACAAAAACATCTGCCATAATTAATCAAATGGCCCGTGATGCAGATCGTAAGGTGATTAAAACTTTAAAGACTGAACCTTTTGCGATTTCAACTGATGGTAGCAATGATAAAGATAGTTAGCTCTATCCTATCATCGTCTCGTTTTTCAACAAAGAATTGAAAAAGATTGAAAATCGTTTGCTATCCATGGAAAATTTGGAAGGCAATTCTACTGGTATTAATATTGCTAATTTGCTCCTGGATGTTCTGAAAAGGTATGACGTTCCAATGGCAAACTCTATAGCTTTTAGAGCAGATAATGCTCCTGTTATGATGGGAAGAAAAAACGGTGTTGCTGTTAAACTAAGAGAGCAGTGCGAAAACATTATTATTATTATGAGATGCCCATGTAATTTGATTAGTTTGGCTGCCATGAAGGGTGCAGACTCCCTTCCTGTCAAAGTTGATAAGATGCTAATTGATATTTATTATTATTTAGACAAAAGCTCGAAGAGAAAAGATCATCTCAACATGTATCAAGCTTTGTACCAAACTGATATTAGGAAAATATTAAAGCATGTGTGTACACATTGGTTATCCTTGGGGAAATGTTTGGAAAGATTGATTTCAGGGTGGGAGCCACTTCAGAGATTTTTTAAAGAAGGGGTAAAGCAGTCCAATGGCACAGACACATCTCTGAAGTATTTCCAAATTCCCAAGCTAAAGGCACATAAAGATACAGAAATGGAACGTGGTCCTTGTGTCAGTAGAGTACCAGACCAAGCTTCTGTTATTTCTGGAAAAAGGAAGGCGGAGAGTAGTTAATCTCCATCTGTGAAAAAAATAAAGGAGTCTAGTTGCACTGCCAGTATTTCAATAGAGGAGAGACTATTTCTTTTTCTATCTTCAAAATTTTAATAAAGCATTCTGCTCATTTCTGGCATTTATCGTCAATAGATAAAGACACGGGTTCTGCCACCACCTCCACCTCCAGCTCTCGGCAGAGGCCTCCTCCTCCACCTCCTCCTCACGCTCTCGGGAGAGCCCTCCACCTCCACCTCCTCCACACGCTCTCAAGAGATGCCTCCTCCTCACACTGGCTAAGAGCGCGACCCCAACCTCACATCTGCTATCTTGGAGGGGCTTAACCTAACTTTTTATGCATAAAAGAGCTAGCCCAACATCATGGATAACCTCAGTTTTACAGCCGGATGCCCTTCCTGATGCTTAAGCGAGCGACCCTAACCTCACATGCGCTATCTTGGAGGGGCTTAATCTAACTTTTTATGCGTAAGAGAGCTAGCCTAACCTCATGGAAGGGCCTAACCTCAGTTATACAGCTGGATGCCCTTCCTGATGCTTAAGAGAATGACCCTAACCTCACATCTGCTATCTTGGAGGGGCTTAACCTAACTTTTTATGCATATGAGAGCTAACCTAACATCATGGAGGGGCTTAACCTCAGTTTTACGGCCGGATGCCCTTCCCGACGTCAATTGCACAATATGGCGGCTATACATGACTCCTTATGAGACACCTTAAGGGTGCTTGCGCAAGAACTTTTGACATGCAAGACAGCAAGCCAAACCTTATAGAAGGACCTAGCCTCAGTTTTACGACCGGATGCCTTTCTCGACGCCAATTGCACAAGATGGCGGCTATACATGACACCTTATGAGACGCCTTAAGGGTGCTTACGCAAGATGGTGGCTGCAAGATGGCTGCTATACATAGGCTCTTATGAGACTCCCGTGGGATGCTTGCGCAAGATGGCGGATACAAGATGGCGGCTATACATGGCTCCTTATGAGACGCCTTAAGGGTGCTTGCGCAAGATGGCGGCTGCTCTTATGGGACGGCTTAAGGGTGCTTGCACAAGATGGCTGCTGCTCTTATGAGACGCCCTAAGGATGCTTGCGCAAGATGGCGGCTATACACGGCTCCTTATGAGACACCTTAAGGGTGCTTGCGCAAGATGGCGGCTTCTCTTATCAATAAAGCTAGCTTAGAGGCTAACGTGCCGTGCTGGTTCGATTCATTAAATTTGGGGCTTAAATGCAAAATATTAAATATCTCGAAAACGGTGCGTCGTAGAACAAAACGGACAAATTTTTTCTGCCCAATTCCTAGGTTCGCAGTATAAGGAACATGATAGCATAAGAAAAAAGTAGTCTAATGATGAGATCAACGGTTCTGTTCCTACTTAAGCCCTTTGGCATTTAGTCAGTTTTAGCTTGTATTGAAGCAAGTTTTCGTGACTTGACTAGCTCTTGCTATGGTAGAGATTATAACATGCTGTGCTGGTTCGATTAATTAAATTTGGGGCTTAAATGTAAAATGTTAAATATCTCGAAAACGGTGCGCTGTAGAGCAAAACGGATAAAAGTTTTCTGCCTAACCCCTAGGTTCGCAGTATCAGGAAAATGATAGCATAAGAAAAAAGTAGTCTAATGATGAGATCAACGGTTCGGTGCCCACTTAGGCCCTTTGGCATTGACAGCTATCGAATTCTACAAGATGGCGGCTATACATAGCTTCTTATGATACTGCTTAAGGGTGCTTGCACAAGATGGCTGATGCTTTTATGAGACGTCCTAGGGATGCTTGCGCAAGATGGTGGACACAAAATGGCGGCTATTCATAGCTTCTCATGAGACTGCTTAAGGGTGCTTACACAAGACTGCTGCTCTTATGAGACACCCTAGGGATGCTTGCGCAAGATGGCAGCGACAAGATGGTGGCTATACACAGCTCCTTATGAGACGGCGTAGGGGTGCTCGCACAAGATAGCGGTTATACACAGGCTCTTATGAAGAAAACTAGCTTGGAGGCTACTGCGCAAGATAGCGGCTGCTGTTATGCATGCGGTAGAGGGCAATTTGAAATTCCACGGTCTCTTCAAAGGTACGTTCTTTTTGACAGCGGTCATCTTTAATCAACAGCACCGTGCTGCCATCCTTAGTTACTAAATTTGAAATGTCGTGGCGGCAATATCCACGTGACAGCTGCCATCGTTAATCAACAGAGCACCGTGCTGCCATCTTTAGCTACTACCTTTCAAATGTGATGGCCGTAATTTGAAAAAATCTACGTGGTTTTGATAGCTGCCGACCACCATCTTTAAACAACAACGCACCATGCAGCTATCTTTACGACACTAAACGTCATCGTGGTGGAGGGTAATTAAAAAAATTCTACGTGCTTTTTTGACAGCTCCCATCTTTAATCAACAGAGCATCGTGCTGCTACTTTTACAGCACTAAACCTCATACCTCTGAAATGTGGTGGTGGGTAATTTAAAAATTCCGTTACCTATTATCTTTAAACAGTAAAACTTTAGTGCATTCGCGAACCTAACCTCTCATCTGCCATCTTGAGTGAGGCTATCCTTAGTTTACGACAAGATGCCATTCCCGACGCTAATTAGCAGTTAGAGGTTACAACACAAGATGGTGGCTGCCACCTTATGAATGTCGTAGCGCGGAATTTAAAATCCAACAACAGAACATCGCTAACCTCACTGCTGCCTTCCTGATGGGGTTAAGCCTCACTGTTGCTACCTTGGTTATACGCTTTTGTGTTAGTTTACTGTTAATCGCTAAGCTGTTCGCATCATCGAAGTAGCGAGTAACAAGTGTGTAGCAGATTAAAAGAAGAATCTGTTAGCAGAAGATAAAAGTCCGCCATGGAAAACCTTATTTCTAGGTATATTTGCAAAGAGTGTGGAAAAGCATTTTCCCGAAGCTCTCACAAGAGACGCCATGAGATATCATGTAGGACAATTTTTCAACGCAAACATTGGAGAAGAGAGTTCAAGAACGCATACAACGCTCAATGTCATGAAGCCGCGTGTAATGTAGCTTCATCGAGAACAAAATGCAAAGAGCTCAACCGTATTCAAGTACACCTCTGCGAGAGATTTTTAATTCTCCCTTGTTATCTAGGTCTGCTACAAGTTCTGTTACTAAGCACAAACTTCAAGATAAAGAGAAGCAAGATCATGATTATGATAATAAGGATAATGATGTTGATCAAAAGTAGAGGGAAAGTAGAAGAAGAAGAAAACGAAGATCTCAATGTTTTATTGCCATTACGGCTTGATGATTTTACTTCATTTTCTAAGCCTACTACATGTTCTGTCGAAGTGCAAACATCTCAAGAAGAGATGCAAGATGAAGAAGAAGAAAATTCAACGCTTCATTGCTATCGAAACAAGTTAAGTTTGTACCTAGAAACGCTACTGCTGAAGCACGTATTACATCAAAACAAGTCGCTACACATCGACTGTCTGCATATAGACTCAAAGTTCACAACAAGCCTCTGTTACATTATGTAGACACAAGATAGTGTAAAGACCCCAACGTACTCGTAAAACGTTTGCAACTGCTAAGAGCCTATCATGATACTGGTTACACAGAGTACAAAGCAGATATTTTTTAAATAAAGCATGAATTACGTCGTGTAGGTATTATTAAGTAATAGCTCTCTCTCGACAGTACAACAGCTTAAACACCTTCCTACAATCCCAGCGCTTACCCTCACCTAAGTAATCCTCCTGTAGTATATAGTCGATCGAGTAGCTATATTCGTATAGATTATTTTCCAACATTCTCCCTTCCTTAGGGTGTTAACTCCGCCTCTAGATGTAGAGCCGGTCTCAAGCCCGAATAAAGAGAGGAGAGGCACGCTAGCCCATTAGGCCTTTAGACCGTTAGCCCTTTTGCCCATTAGACTTTTAGCCCTACAAGGAATGTGCGGGAATCTGATCTTCTTAGAACAAATGTATCCCTGACATGTTCTAAACACATGTTGTGTCGAGTGCAGTGTTCGATTCTAGTCTTGTTATTACTTAGTGATCTGAAAACATCAAAAAATGTTCTAAACGCATGTTGAAGTTAACCACATCGACTACAGTGTTCGATTCTAGTTTTGTTATGTTTCATTCACTTCTTTTGTAATCTGCAAATCTAAACGTGCACAACTATGATGACGTCATCGCTGCAGCACATGCACACTCTTGCTTTCATGATGCATACTTATTGCATTCCTTTGCCTCCTTACCCTTGAGAAAACGATCAAATCTAAACATGTACAATAACGTCATCACTGCAGCACGTGCTCAATCTAGCCTTCGCGATGCATGTTTAAATTTGTACCTTAACAGAGGAGAAGGTCATAACAGCAACCACCATCTTGTGTTGTAACCTCTAACTGCTAATTAGCAGCGGGAAGGGCATCTTGTCGTAAACTAAGGATAGCCTCATTCAAGATGGTAGAAGAGAGGTTAGGTTCGCGAATGCACTAAAGTTTTACTGTTTAAAGATAATAGGTAACGGAATTTTCAAATTACCCACCACCACATTTCAGAGGTATGAGGTTTAGTGCTGTAAAGGTAGCAGCACGATGCTCTGTTAATTAAAGATGGGAGCTGTAAAAAAAGCACGTAGAATTTTTTAAAATACCCTCCAACACGACGAGGTTTAGTGTCGTAAAGATAGCTGCATGATGCGTTGTTGTTTAAAGATGGTGGTCGACAGCTATCAAAACCACGTAGAATTTTTTCAAATTACGGCCACCACATTTGAAAGGTAGTAGCTAAAGATGGAAGCACGGTGCTCTGTTGATTAACGATGGCAGCTGTCACGTGGACATTGCCGCCACCACATTTCAAAGGTAGTAGCTAAAGATGGCAGCACGGTGCTCTGTTGATTAAAGATGGCTGCTGTCAAAAAGAACGTAGCTTTGAAGAGCACGTGGAATTTCAAATTGCCCTCTACCGCATGCATAACAGCAGCCACCGTCTTGCGCAGTAGCCTCTAAGCTAGCTTTCTTCATAAGAACCTGTGTATAACCGCCATCTTGTGCGAGCACCCCTACGCCGTCTCACAAGTAGCTGTGTACAGCCGCCATCTTGTCGCTGCCATCTTGCGCAAGCATCTCTACGGTGTCTCATAAGAGCAGCAGTCTTGTGTAAGCACCCTTAAGCAGTCTCATACGAAGCTATGAATAGCCGCCATTTTGTGTCCACCATCTTGCGCAAGCATCCCTAGGACGTCTCATAAAAGCATCAGCCATCTTGTGCAAGCACCCTTAAGCAGTCTCATAAGAAGCTATGTATAGCTGCCATCTTGATGAATTAGATAGCTGCCAATGCCAAAGGGCCTAAGTGGGAACCGAACCATTGATCTCATCATTAGACTACTTTTTTCTTATGCTATCATGTTCCTGATACTGCGAACCTAGGGATTCGGCAGAAAACGTTTGTCCGTTTTGCTCTACGACGCACCGTTTTCGAGATATTTGACATTTTACATTTAAGCCCCAAATTTAATTAATCGAACCAGCACAGCATGTTATAATCTCTACCATAGCAAGAGCTAGTCAAGTCACGAAAACTTGCTTCAATACAAGCTAAAACTGACTAAATGCCAAAGGGCTTAAGTAGGAACAGAACCGTTGATCTCATCATTAGACTACTTTTCTCTTATGCTATCATGTTCCTTATACTGCGAACCTAGGAATTGGGCAGAAAAAATTTGTCCGTTTTGTTCTACGACGCACCGTTTTCGAGATATTTAATATTTTGCATTTTAGCCCCAAATTTAATGAATCGAACCAGCACGGCACGTTAGCCTCTAAGCTAGCTTTATTGATAAGAGAAGCCGCCATCTTGCGCAAGCACCCTTAAGGTGTCTCATAAGGAGCCGTGTATAGCCGCCATCTTGCGCAAGCATCCTTAGGGCGTCTCATAAGAGCAGCAGCCATCTTGTGCAAGCACCCTTAAGCCGTCCCATAAGAGCAGCCGCCATCTTGCGCAAGCACCCTTAAGGCGTCTCATAAGGAGCCATGTATAGCCGCCATCTTGTATCCGCCATCTTGCGCAAGCATCCCACGGGAGTCTCATAAGAGCCAATGTATAGCAGACATCTTGCAGCCACCATCTTGCGTAAGCACCCTTAAGGCGTCTCATAAGGAGTCATGTATAGCCGCCATCTTGTGCAATTGGTGTCGAGAAGGGCATCCGGTCGAAAAACTGAGGTTAGGTCCTTCTATAAGGTTTGGCTTGCTGTCTTGCGTGTCAAAAGTTCTTGCGCAAGCACCTTTAAGGCGTCTCAAAAGGAGTCATGTATAGCCGCCATCTTGTGCAATTGACGTCGGGAAGGGCATCCAGCTGTAAAACTGGGATTAGGCCCTTCCATGGGGTTAGGCTTGCTGTCTTGTGCGTTAAAAGTTAGGTAAGCCCCTCTAAGATAGCGGATGTGAGGTTAGGCGGTGTCTTATAAGGAGCCATGTATAGCCGCCATCTTGTGCAATTGGAGTCGGGAAGGGCATCCAGCCGTAAAACTGAGGTTAAGCCCTTCCATGAGGTTAGGCTTGCTCTCTTATGCGTCAAAAGTTAAGCCCCTCCAAGATAGCACATGTAAGGTTAAGCTCACTCTCTTAGGCGTCAAGAAGGGCATCCGGCCGTAAAACTGGGGTTAGGCCCTTCCATGAGGTTAAGCTTGCTGTCTTGTGCGTCAAAAGTTAGGTGAAGCCCCTCCAAGATAGCAGATGTAAGGTTAAGCTCTCTCTCTCTCTCTTAGGCTTCAGGAAGGGCATCCACCGTAAAACTGAGGTTAGGCCCTTCCGTGAGGTTCCGCTAGCTCTCTTACGCATAAAAAGTTAGGTTAAGCCCCTCCAAGATAGTGTATGTGAGGTTGGGGTCGCTCTCTTAAGCGTCAGGAAGGGCATCTGGCTGTAAAACTGAGGTTAAGCCCCTCCGTGAGGTTAGGCTTGCTCTTTTACGCATAAAAAGTTAGGTTAAGCCCCTCCAAGATGGTGGATGTGAGGTTAGGGTCGCGCACTTAGCCAGCGTGAGGAGGCCTCTCTTGAGAGCGTGTGGAGGATGTGGTGGAGGAGGCCACTGCGGAGGGCCTGCGGAGGTGGAGGCCGCCGAACTCTCCATATAGACTACTATCATCCCTACATTTGAGAAAACGAATAAAGTTCTTCAGTCGCAAGCACCTCACATTCATAAGATCAATGCTGACGGATATGTTGAGGGACATTCTGTGTAGGTTTGTTAAGCCAGTGGTTATAAAAAATATCCTACAGTTTTAGAAGTGGTCTATCACACGAGAGAGAATCTGAAAGCTGATGATGATTTAGGAATTGGCTGTTCAACATCTCGTCTTGTAGAAAATCTGGCACCTGAGGAGAAGAAAAACTTTTATTTGCACGCCAGGAACTATTTTATTGCAGTTTGTGATTATATTATTCATAAATTTAATTTGAATAGTGATGTTTTTGTTAATGCTCAAGTAGCTCAGATAAATTCTTTGCAGACTTCTTCCTTCAGTGCCATAAAGTATTTTATTTCAAAGTTTCCTGTTATATTGCCAGTGAAAGATGGTGAAGATGACCAAGAAGCAATGGATGCATTACAGTGCCAGTTTTGTGCTCTCCAAGTGGAGAATTTACCATTGTCTGTTGTGTATATCTTCACCATTTGGTAAGTTGTAGTCAGTTCTTGACTTATCTGTCTAAGTGTTACTATTCGTATGTATGTGTCATAAATGAGAATGATTATTAGGTACGTTTTCTTGCAATCGTTTTTGTTTTCTTAGTTTAAGATTTTAAATGTAATGATTAATTCGCATTGTAACTGTAGATATGTATGCCTTTTATCTTGTCCTCTTTTTAGCGAGACCGTGGCGCAATACACTTGATGAAATCCAAGAATTAAAAAATCTTCCTATTTTTGATTTCTAAAAGTTGGCAGGTATGTAATAGTAATAGGTAGGGTTGACGACGGTAAGTGGTGGTAATGATTATTGTTTTAAGAGGAAGCACAACTGGGCAACTACCTCTATCAACATTAACCACAGGATGAAGATATCAGTAAAAGAAAGGGAACGGACATGAAGGGCTAATACTGTCAATGCAAGAATAAAAGTAATTGGTGGGAAAACCACAGGCTGCATGCTCCTACAGGGGAAGACACTGTTTCCACTTTCTCATGTATTTCCCTTCGTAACTCTTGTTGTGTTCTGAAACAGAGAGTATTATCTTTGCAAGACCTTGGAAATCCTTTATTTGATTGCACTTCATGGCCTTTTCCTTTCTTTTGCCCCCTCTTCTTCATTCTTTGAAGTGTCAAACCCCTCCATTTTCCTCTTTTGTTTGGTGTTACCTAGTAGTACTTCCTTTTAAAACAATACTCTCCATCGAAATCACCATTTTGTGGCTGAAAGCATCAACTGCTTCTTGATTCCTGGTTGCTGGTTTCTTTGCAATGGTGAATGCTGGAAATCATCCAAATGTGTTTAAACAGTTCACGTAAGTCTGGCAGTTAGTACTGTATACTGAAGTTGGGAAATGTGATTTTTAAAATTGTAATCTTTTGGAGATTGGCTTCTTTCATTCAAATAAATTTATGTCAGTGTTAAATTATTTACTGTGGGTAAAAGTGAGTGGAACTACTATTTCAGCTTTAAGAATCATGTAACTTTATATATTTGTGACTTTAGTTCAGATGGATGGTGCGGAGGTTGTTTACCATTGCAGAAGTTTAATAATAATACGTCTACTTTGACGGTTTTTGGAGATGCAAAGGTGCCACAATTTAGTCCCACAGGAGTTGTTTTACGTACCAGTAAATCTACAGACATGAGACTGACGTATTTGAGCACCTTCAAATACCATCGGACTGAGCCAGGATCGAACCTGCCAAGCTGGGGTCAGAAGGGCAGCATCTCAAATGTCTGAGCCATTCAATCCGACTGCAGAAGTTTAGAGACATACTCTACTTGCTAGAATGTAATGCACACCCCAATTTTAAAATGTTAAAACTAAAAAAGAAAAAAGAAAAGGGTGTATTAGTGGTTGTAATGTGCAGGTGAAAATTTATTTTTACTGCATACAATAAGCTGGTTTCAGGAAAGGATTCAGCACAATAAACCATTTCCAGACGGTGTGCTCTCTCATTGAGAAATGTCATGAATATAATAGCTCCTTCCTTATGGCATTCAAGGATTATGAGAAAGGCCTTTGATTCTATTGAGACCTGAGCAGTACTTGAGGCAATAAATAGAACCAACATCAACCCCAGGGACACAAGATTATTCAAATTCTTCTATGAGCATGCAACCGTGTGTACCTATCAAAACTGTAGAGGACTGAATCATGGGTGAAGTTCCAATCAAGAGAGGCGTCAGACAAGGTGATACCATCTCACCCAAACTTTCCACCTTGGTGCTAGAAGGTGAGTTCAGGAGTCTACACTGGGACAAGAAAGGCACAAACATGGACAGACCTTCACTTCCTTGATGATATCCTCTGTGCTAGTGATGCTGGTGAACTTCAAACAAAGCTGCAAGAACGTCAAAAAACCTTGCAAGCTGTATGACTAAAAATGAACGTAGTATAAACTTTAACATTCAGGTTACAATAAACAAAAACATCCTTGCGAAGTAGATGAGTATGTGTACTTCGGGAACAACATCAAACCTGGGTGGAAAAACTGACGCAAGTTAGGTTATATGTACCGTAAGATGGGTATACGCGCGGGTTTACTTTGACCACTTTTTCAGAAAAATTTGACCGGATCTAGTGGGAGAGTCATTAAGCTATTATTAATTCAGCCCAGCTGTCAAGATTTTCACATTACAAGTCAAAACTCTAATCTTTGTTCCGTATTGAAAACAAAAACTCCTATATACTCGTCTCAGCAGCGACTTCAACCAGCATATCAACGTCTTCCTGGTCCGGCTCCGTGGCTAATGGTTAGCATGCTGGCCTTTGGTCGCAGGGGTTCCGCGTTCGATTCCCGGCAGGGTCGTCCTCGTCACGACGCGCAGGTCGCCTACGGGAGTCAAATCAAAAGACCTGCACCTGGCGAGCCGAACTTGTCCTCGGACAATCCCGGCACTAAATGCCATACGCCATTTCATTTTTCAACGTTTTCTTGCATTAGTTATCTTACGATAATTTTTGATTAATCAACTTAGGGCCCGGGAGGTAAACTACCTGGGGGGGTGTAAATCAGCTGGTACTTTGCCTTGCGTGCAACCACCTCCGCGCAAGCGCTGGGTAGCTACCCGGAGCTAGGCAGCGATATACGGAGTTGGCTATACTGATTTTCAGCGACTTCTCGCTTTCGAGTGTGGTACTATCTTTCGTCAGATGTTTGAAGCTCATTTCGATTGTCTTATTTTCCTGTGCTTGCATCTGCTGATTATCACCAAAAAGCCTAATAAGGGGAGTCTTAAGAATTATGGACAACGAACTATGAGCTTCAAAATCAATACCTAACTGGGATTAAATTCTCGAGATTACATTTTCTGACGCCAGTTATAACCTGTCATGTAAGGCAGCGTTTTTGGAAAGTATTCTCGTAGTAGACTGGACAAGTCACTCTCTTCGAACATCGCATGTCCACGCTTTTTTTTGGCTGGGTGGCTCTCATCTCTACTGTTACCCAGTCGGCCCAAGGAAAATCAAACGGGCAGACGCCTAGTTGGCTGTCGCCTCCCCTCTCCACTATATACTCGTGCCTAATCAAGGGCGTGGACACCTCTTATTCTCCAACCTCCATCCGTGATGAAATTCGCCGCAGCGGAACCTTTGTTGAAGCGGTTCTTCGCCTCCAGGATGGCTTATCAGGACAACCTTCTCCAGACGTCGTCGCCTTCTTCCGCTTTCCAGGCCCACCAATAGGCATCATCGAAAACGGTATACGTCTCTATGATGTTGACTATGCTGCGGTCCGTACTCCGGAGCATCTACTACGGCAAATGATTTCCCTTCCTGACTTCCCCATCTCTCCGACCATCCCTCCCACCGTTACTCACTCCTCACCCACGTTTACTACTACTACTACTACTACTACTACTACTACTACCACCACCATCACCACTTCTGTCCATTCTGCTCCGTCTACTTCCACCTGCACTGTTACGTCCAGTCACCCCTCTTCTATCATGTCTGCACCCGTTATCTCCCTAACTGCTAGTTCCCAGGCGCCCCCTGCCCCCTTCACCGATGCCACCGTCGCAGCTCCGCCACTCTCCCCCAACACTGAAGACTCCTCCGTACCAGCTCAACACCGGCTTTCGTCACCGAGCTGTGTCATCCGTGGCCTGGACCCCGCCTTCACCGAGCAAGACATCCTGGCTGAACTGAACTTCGCAGGCGTCCCTGCCCGTCGAGAGCTACGCATCTTCAACTCCAGCGGCTCGACCTTCATATTTCGTCTCCAACTCTCCTCTGCAGCCGACGTCGACCATCTCATCACCACCGGCGTCCGTTTTCGCGGGCGAACATATCGAGTGGAGCCTTCTCGCTCCCCACCCCGCCCCGAACGTTCCTCTCCTCTTATCTCTTCTCGTAGTCCGCCTCCCGCCACCCACGCCACCACCGCAAGCAGTCCCCCTACACGCTCCACAACCTACCTTCTTCATACCGCCCCTCCCGACCCTAGACCTTCTCCGCCTTCTTGCCACTTCCATTACCAACATTACCGCCATCCTTTCCTACCTTCTCTCACAATACTACCTTCCACCTTACACCCAATTTCTACCAGCACCATTTATGTAATACGCTTATGTACATCTCTGTAAATATATGTCACTTTCTGTAATGCGCGCCCGAGCTACATCAGTCTTAAATAAAATCAATTGTCCCCTCTTCCCCTGCTGTTCGTAGGGGTTTTCCTGCGCGGGGTGCTTTCGGGGGCTTCGCCCTGGGTCCCGGCTTGTTGTGACGGTGCCCTTACGCCAGATTCATTCACTCTTTTCCCCCTCTGGTGTGTACAACACCCCTCCCCCCTACATTTTCTCTTTTTCAGTAACTTCTTTCCTTTACATGGCCGAAGAGCTCCTTAGTTGAGCTGATGGCCCGCCCCTCCTCGTCTGAGGAGAGGGAGTGAAATAACTTGTTTTCGTTCGTTCGTTCGTGGTCAAGTCGCTCGCTCCGCAATAGAAGGTACCGTACGCAGGTTTTCATCGTCTTTCTAATTTACATTTAAAACTTCATTTTTCGTTCCCTGCCATTGTTCTTAACTCTCTGTTACGCGCTTCCATCTACGTATATACACCCACATCTTCCTTACGGACTTATTGCCGTTGAGCATTCTATTTGCAGGCTTCTGTTTGCAACTAGCTCTGTGACCTCGTTTAGTTCCACATGCTTCCATTTATTGATAATGCATTTCATTCTAATGTTTAACTTTATGAAGATAAAGTTGGAAGGTACTGTTAAAGAACTAATTGGGGTAAATATCCATTCATAGGAAGAGGATTTCGGGAATGGAATAGTTTCCAATTTCTTCGAAATCACTTACAAGATGGCGCCGAATGAGACGGTAGAGTAAAGTTGCTCTTGCTATACCCTGTTTAAATTGCAAGTTAATCAGCTGAAAGTGCTAATCCGTGTTAAAAAGTGATATATTTAAGTGCCGTCTTCTTTAAAAAATAATAATCATGTCGGTAAAGGAAGTAGCTAAGAAGATATCGGCTTTCGAAGATGGCATGAAAGACTTTCAAGCTCGCCTAGACTCAGCAGTCAGTGCCGCTAACCCACCGAACGTGCTTCAAGCGCTTGGTGCCGAGTTCCAGGAATTCAAGAAACAGGCCAGCGAGGACATCTCCATGCTTAAAGGGGAGTTGAAGGCTCTTGAAGATCGGCTCCAGAAACAAGACGACGCGTTGGACGAGGCCGAACAGTACAGTCGCCGGAACTGCCTATTATTGCATGGTGTCCCGGAACAGCCGTCCGAGGACGTCTACATTAAAATGCTGGACACACTGAAAAATAAACTTTCGGTTGAACTTTCAATTCTTGATGTGGATCGCTGCCACAGGCTAGGCCGCCGAAATAGAACGTCTGCTGAAGTGGTCTCACAGGGAAATCGGCCTATCATTATAAAGTTCCTACGATACCATGATCGTGATCGAGTGTGGCGTGCAAAGCGAGCTTTGAAGAGCAGTGGGCTCATGCTAACTGAGTCCCTCACAAGTGCGAGAAAACATATACTTAATCAGGCAAGGGATTTATGGGGACTGCAGAAATGCTGGACTCAAGATGGACGCATTTGTGTATTAAGAGAAGATGGAACCAAATCTCAGATATCCACGATGGCACAGTTAAAAAACATTGCAGGGAGTAGGATGAACTCGTGAAATTAAGAGAAAGAAATTATGTGTGTAGTACCGATAATTAATTTATATTTGTGTGTGTGTATGTGTGTGCTTGTGAAAGTCAGTGAATCTACTCACCAGGTTGCTGGGGTAAGCTTATTTTACATCTTACTTAACTTTTGTTTTTCATACTGCTTACTTTCATATGATTGTTGACCAGTATAACGGTAATATTATTGACCTGCATTCCTCTCCACAGCCCTCACCCTCCCCTTCTCTTTCGTCCCTTCCACCTTCAACAGGACTTGTGTTGCAAGAGCAGCTCAGTAGCCACTCGCGATCGTTACATTGTTGCCACCTAAATGGCCAGTCATTATTAGCTCATATGGAGGAGGTACAGGCTATTTTTGAAGTGAACAATGTACATATTATTGGAATCAGTGAAAGCTGGATGCGTACAGACATGCCGTCATCGGCAGCTAACCTTGACAGATACTCAATATTACGCCATGACCGCACTGACAAAATAGGCGGTGGACTTCTACTTTATTACAGAAATGACCTGAAATGTAAGATAATTTCCACTTCTGACCCACGACTTACACTGCGACCGGAATTTATGTTTGTAGAATTAGACTGCCATAAAAAGATATTGATAGGGATTGTATACAAGCCGCCTAAAATAAGACAGACTGATGATTTTGAAGAGGCATTAGCAAATCTTATCTCGGCATACGATGACATTATTGTTGTAACCAAGGTTGAAGTTTACAGAACACAACTTTTATTGCTTCACTTTATGATATTTACACAAATAACTGAAATTTATTTTGAAGCAAAAGTAATATTGAATCTTGAGAAAAGTCTGTCTTTATACAATATGTACAGGTTTGCAGTCTTGATATACACTTCTATCTTGAAAAGATAGTCTTTGTGAATTGTCACGTTGATAGTCGAGAACTATCTGGCACACTAACATAAATGTTCATGAGAGTCCTTGTTTGTTGCAGTGCCTGAATTCCTAAAAAGCAAGTTCAATTGATTGAAGAAATTCCACCTAGCGAAACTAAGGGAGCTTGCATAGATTAGGGAATGAAAATGGCTTGTAAAAGAATTACGGAACATAGGCAGCGGAAACAGGTAAGGGAGCGGTGACCAGAGGTGAAACCTCGTACTGCCAGAAATTCAGTCCACCTGGTCGAAGCACATTTTCAAGAGGAGTAGCCTCCGTGCTCGACGTAGGGTGTATTCTGGAGCTGGACACCGGGGCAAGTGGGCGATTGAGCAGGCAGGGAGCTCCTATTTATAGTACACTCGATGGTCAGGCACGCGCACTGAGGGCTGCGCGTCGAAGCAAGCAGAATGATACACAGGCGCGCGTGCAGCTGGCAGGCGGAGCGAGACGGGAGCGCCGGGCATACAACAATTATAATCATGGGCGACTTTAACACTGACCTTTTGAAGCAGACTAGTGACGCGAACAATCTACTGAATTTATTTATCGCTACAAACATGACAATTTTACCCCTCAACGCTACTAATCATGTTCATTACTCTGACCGCACAAGTCATACCTTAATTGATCTTCTTGTGACAAATCAACCTCAAAAAGTAATTAAGCACGGACAGATCCCTGCTCCTGGCATCTCTTCACATGACCTACTGTACGTGTGCTATTCTACTCGAATACCTAAGTACAAACCACGCTACATTACAATACGGGACTTACGACATATGGACCGGAATAAACTACGCTACGATGCATATAACTTGCCTTGGGATAGTATACGTAATTTTCAGAACATTAACTCTAAAGTAAACAAATTCAATTCACTGGTACTGGAAATATTTGACAAGCACGCACCAAAGAAACAGGTAAGAATCACCCGCCATTCTTCCGCTTGGCTAACGGCCGAGATAAGATCTGCTATGACCAGTCGTGACAAACTGTACAGACAATACAGACAGACGCATGACACAGATGATTTTCAGCAATACAAGATTCTGAGAAACAGAACAAAGCAGTTAATTAGGAATGCTAAATATAAATACTTTCAGGAACTGATGAACAATAACAGCCCGAGACAAAAATGGAATAAATTACGCACGTTAGGTATAGGTAAAGCCGTAGAGAAACATGTGCCAAGCATATCGCTAGATGTTTTAAATGATCATTTCGCACGGCCAAGAATAGCCTCTACCTCCTTCCCAGAAAATTCACTACCCTTGTTACAAGAGCAGCCTGTGTATGAGCAATTCTCTTTTAGAAATGTCAGCTCGAATGAAGTTAAACGTGTGATATACGCTATAACATCTAATGCCACAGGTAATGATGACATTCCTATATCGCTTATTAAGGATATTTTAGGAGCTGTTCTGCCAATACTAACTTATATATTTAACTACTGCCTGACAAACGGAGTTTTCCCAGATGTTTGGAAAGATGCACTAATTAGACCCATCCCGAAGAGCTCCAAGTTGGATTCTCCTTCAGATTATCGTCCAGTATCCATTCTACCACCCTTATCCAAGGTGCTTGAACGTCTAGTTCATACACAAGTTACTGAATACCTTACCAAGCATTCCCTCTTGAATCCCTTTCAATCCGGCTTCAGGAAAGGACATAGCACTGCGACAGCTTTACTACGAGTGACAGATGATATCAGACGTGCAATGGACCAACGGGACGTGACTGTATTGACATTATTAGATCTCAGTAGTGCCTTCGACACTGTTAATCCTCAGTTACTACTGCAGAAACTTCGAGAGCTAAATTTTAACAGTGTATCACTTCGTTTCTTTTTATCTTATCTTGAAAATCGCCGGCAACGTGTAACAGTTGGACATTTTAGTTCAGGATGGCAAAGGAAGACCCTCGGCGTCCCTCAGGGGTCGGTTCTTGGACCACTGCTATTTATCATCCAAATTAATGATATATCAAAAGCTCTTAAATTCTGCAAATTGCAAGTGTACGCGGATGATATACAGATTTACTATCATTCAAAACCGAGTGATATTGATACTGCAATTACTAAAATAAATTCTGACCTTCAACATCTTAGTGACTATGCAAATAAAAACAGTTTATTAATGAATCCAAATAAGACTCAAGTTATTATTATCGGTACCAGTAAAAACCTTTATTCCCTCAAGCAACAGAACATCCCCCCAATAATTTTAAACAATAAAACCATACCCTACTCTACTTCAGTGACCAACTTAGGAATTATGACTGAGACTCTAAACTGGACTCAACAGGTGATAAGCACATGCAATAAAGTACATAAAAGCTTATATCCCCTGAAACGATTTGCTAATATATTCTCTGTTCGACTTAAAGTACAAATAATTCGCTCTCTTATACTACCTATATTTGACTACTGTGACACTGTGTTGACTGGAATAACCTGGGACAGTAACAAGAAACTGGACCGGAGCCTGAACAGCTGCATAAGATATATCTTTAATCTGCGATATGATGCTCATATATCACCTTATTATAAGGAGCTGTCGTGGCTTCGAGTGCACCAGCGCCGTGAACTTCACATGCTATCGCTTCTGCACAAAGTTCTTTCCACTAATATTCCCGACTATCTGTCTTCATCTTTTTCTTACCTCTCGTCCTATCATGAACACAATACAAGATCTGGTTCCTCTCTTGCCATACCTATAAACCGTACTGCTGTGTACAACCGCTCCTTCATAATCTCTGTGTCTAGGTCATGGAATTCGCTACCTGCGAACATTAGAGAAAATCCTTCTCATCGCAAGTTTAAAGTGGCTTGCCGGGAGCATTTGCTGGGTAGATCCCGCTGACTTGCTGGATAATTGTTGAGTGAATGAAGGAATGAATGGGATGAATGAATGGATTACTGCAGTTAAATAATTTAAGTGTACGTTATTTTGTGTATTTTAAAATTAAGGATTCTTTCATTATTATGATGATGATTATTATTATTATTATTATTATTATTATTATTATTATTATTATTATTATTATTATTCTTGCTATTAGTATTATTTGTTTTATTTGTATTCGAAATTATAAGTTATGTATATGTATACTCATCTAGTGGTTAAGTGTAAGAGAGGGCCTTGAGCCCTAACTTCGCCACCAATAAAGGCATTATCTATCTATCTATCCATCTACAAGAAAACTACGGTATGTAAACAACTAATAGGGAATCTGCTACCTGGGCGACAGTCCTATATGATATATTAATCACAACATCACTTTCTATAAGTAGCACACATATAAAGCATTTTCCTAGTAGACATAATATTGTGATTAAACATTTCATTGAAATATATTATTAACAAAATAATGTATGAAAAGAGGCGTACAGATTAATACAACGCTAATAATGAAAATAAAAAAGATTCGTCATAATGAAGACTCGAACCTGCATACCTCGTATTATGAAGCGGGCGCATTAGCCATTACCGGTACGCGACGAGAAGGTTTAGGATAATTGGGATACATATACTAAGTTATACCTGGTGTCTGAAAACTGATAAAGTAGAAAAGTAAAGCCCATTTGAAATGATTTCCAAATACTTTTTGATTTTCTATCCTTTTAGAGTTTATTTGCGAAAGCTTGACGTATAAAATGTGTTCCCTACGCTACCGATGCGAGAGGCTGGTGTGACCGTTGCAACTCAAGGGAAGCATTAATGTTCAAAATCCTGCAATATAATATCTATCACTGTTACAGTATCATGCTTTTTTCAGTATAATAAGCTAATTTAAGTTATATGTCACCAGAAGTACGGCTAATAATGTTCAATTCTCAAAACTTGCCCAACAGGTAAAGACTTATCGGGCCCTCGAAGTGGCCGATAAATTACGCGCCGGGTAACGACGATTTATGCTGCCGATAGCGCTACCTCGAAGTGGTCGAACGGAAACATCCTTTTACGCGGAGGACAAGTACCAGTAGGTGGTAGAACCGGCCCTTAATAGGATAATTTTGAAAAGTTCGCCTTTTCCCCGGCCAATATTTTTAGCTCCTGTGTTTTTCACAAAAGAACACAATTCAATCTCAGCTTTTGTGTTTTGTCATACCATTCTTGTCTATTGAAGTCTTGGGTTTGATATCTGACCCCCAAGTGATGCGTACGTTCAAATTTCTTACGAAGAGGATCCACTTAAGTGTCGGACATGTGTTTTTTTAGAATATGACACATTTTTTCTTTAAAAAAACATTTTAAAATGTTCAAAGTGATTTTAGCATTGTTGTATTTGTTATGTCTCAACATTTTTATTTTATAACAACTATTCCACAGTGTTATTACTTTTAAGTAATCACAGTTCAATTTTTATAACTTATAAGTGATAATGTCCTCTGACCAATGCTTGTTTTAAGATTAAATAAGGTTCATGATGCCCAATAAAAGAAGGGCGAAACATGTCCCTTTAAATTTAGTAATTTCTGTGTTTATTTAACCACATAATCGTGGAATTAATTGTATTGAATAGGTGGGGTAATAAAAATACTCCTTTTGTGAACATAGTAAGATTTTCACACCCGCGCAACGACTGTCGTCCGACCTTCTTCTTCTTCTCCTTCTTCGTGAAATGTTGTGTTAGACTCCTCGTTATTTTTGCCCAGTCAATAAACTTATGACAGTTGTAAAACACAGTAGAGATATGCTTATAAATATAAATAAACAAATGGGAGCACTGCATTATACACAGTTACCACATTCTAATTTATACAGTCGCGAAGCTCTAATTAGAGGTAGGTTCATCCATTTGACAGCTGGAGCGAGACTAGCACTTCTAGCGGCGAGGTAGAGGCATCTTGCTAGCAGACAACAGGGAACGAATTACCACTACAGTCTAAAATGGTCATAACTCCTGAACCATTCATGCAAATAATGTGCTGACTAGGTACTGTAATCCTTGTGAAATAGTGGAGGAGGTCAAACAATTTATTTCGATGAGGAGTTCGAGGATAATATCGAAATATTGATTTAATCTTAAGGAGTTATTTTTTTTACCACGGACTACAACATATAATCGCTTCTACAGGGCAACCGGTTGGAAATAGGTATATACCATCGCGGACTTTTTTGTAGAGGTTTCTATGCTCTACAATTCGTACGCTCACACTTGGGGTCTAAAGTTGACGGTTCACGCAGCGTAAGCCAAAAAAGCAAGTGACCGACCGACATCGAACCTGCGAAGTTGGGCTAGGAAGACCAGCGCTCTACCATCTGCGTCGCTACTCAGCCCGACTAGTAGCACATAATAATTCACTACGTCAACAGTGTTCGTGTTGTCGGTATCTAAAGTGTACTGTTTAAAATGCAGTCAACATATGGAAACGCGTGTGGTGCTATAAATTGCTCCAATAACCGAAAGAATTCAACGGGATTGTCTTTCTTTAGATTTCCTAAAGATCCAGACAGATAAGCCTAAGCAACTCCATGTGAATTTTATTATTAAAAAGCTAATTGTGATTGTCAGTAACCATAGGTTAACTACACAAATACGTAACTTGTATATTCTTACTTTCAGGAGCAGAAAATGGCTAATAAATGGTAGAAGAGACGACCTTTCTACTAAGGATATGCAGCATTTATATGAAAATATAAGATTATGTTCCCTTCACGTTAAAGATATCCAGTTTATGAACGCTGACAAGAAGAAACTTGTGTGGAATGCAATTCCTACTGTATTTGATGTGCCCAACAAACCACCTCGGACAACACTGAAAAGGAAACTTCCGACAAGAGTTGATGCACCGATTTCCAAGAAACGTAAAGTACCGAAGTGTATAGATTGTGTTGATCCCGTTCCTACATGCAGCACAGACGGTCCATCTACATACCCAACAGGTAGGCTTAATATAGCAGAAATTCCAGAAGATGGAGTAAATAAATTGTATAAAATAATTGATAATTTACGTCGATAGTGTAAAATTAAGTCAGCAGAAATTTTGCGTTTACAGCGAAAGTGTAGAGAACTTAAAAATTGTACGTGTGTTCGTAATAGGGATGTATAGAACTAGCACCGATAGAGCGCACTGCTGGTTTACTGGGTAAGCGCAATCCGCTCTTCATTTGTCTCCTGTGTACTCATGCCGCTAAATATCCACGAATTTAAGTTGCTTAAATTGTTATTTTCGTGACTATGTTGAGCTGTTGCAGTGTTCTTCTTTGAAAATATCAGGGAAACCCATTTTCGTTTCACCAGTTTTCACAAAATAAAGAAATGAGTAAGAAATGGTTACATGCTATTAGAAGGGAAAATTTCGGTGAGAAGAATATGACCGAAAATATTAAAGGATGTTCCCATTATTTTCAACCCGGTGATTTCATAAAAACTTTGTTGAGTAAGTGCGATTTACGAAGAGATATAATACCTATTTTCTACCTATAAACTGATTAGGCATTTTGATAACAACCACCGAATTAATGCGTTTGTATTTAAAGGTGAGAGAGCAAAATTAGAACCGGACGCTGTTCCATCGCTTTTTCCGTTGACCACGAACACAACAAAAACAATGAAAAGGCCATACACCAGAAATTTTCCTGATTATCACGATAAGCCTACACTATCGGAATATGCAGATATAATCTCCCTTGAAGTACGGGAAGAAATCGTGAATATACCCGAAGAAGTGAATGTTACATTTTTGTGACTCCCATTTTCAAAGACATCAGCACTCAAAAATACTGCAGGTAATTTGGTTGTTGGGCAAACAATGCGTAATTGTGATGCCATATTGCTTTATACAGGGTTTGTAAACATCCAACATTGTAATTTGGTGTTTGCTGTTCTGGGATAAAACAGATACAATTTACAGGTATTCCCTCTTGAAACCAGACTGTGTTTCTTCTTGACTAAGGACAACAAATCTGACAAAGAACTAGGCCTTAAACTCGGAATCCATAAAACTACTGTTGGGAGAATATTAAACGTTTGGATTAATTTCATGTACTTCCAATTTAAAGAGTTGAACATTTGGCCTGATAGAGAAAATGTCCTTGAAAACTGCCCCCTTCCTTTTAGACAGAAATACCCCTCGACTAGAGTTATAACTGGTGCAACTGAGATTATACATAGCAAAACTTGTTCCAAGGGCAAACATTCCACTTTCATAGGGCTAACTGGCCTCAAACGTTTGGTAGGGGGATGCAGAAAAGTTATACATTTTTGCTGCATGTTTCTGAACACTAAATAATACCAGTCTTGGGACGTGCTCTAATGTGTAGCTTACAGCAGCAATATGCTTACAACATGTCTTGGGACCTGCTCCAGCAAAACGTTCACATTCCCCTCCTATAATATCACCAGGTAATCCTAAAATAAGCTTCACATCATAGGTCGTATGTTTTGTGTACACGGATTTCACAGCACTGCATTTTAGAATTTCACCCGATTGAAATTAACCTTTTATAAACAAAACAAACTTTTCACTGAGAAGTCTGTATCCAGCATAACACAATGATTTGTAGTTGGAAACAGGTGTTCCATCTATTTCCGATTTTCTAAATGCGAAATAATCCATCAGATGCAAATTTGTGATAGTGATCTTCACCTTATGGCTGATGGTCAAATATTCAAAGGAACCGGCACTGGGAAACTCAAGAATATTCACATGCCTTTGGTGGTGGACAGAGGCTGTATCTGCAGTTTCATGTAAGCCATCAACCTTAAAAATTACATGAATCGAAGTGTATAAGCAAGGGGAGCAAGTGCGTGTTTAAATATTTATTTATGGTTTAAGTCTTGTGGAGGTACATTTATATATTTATCAATGTGCAATACTCAAGTAATCTTTAGGAAAAGGCATGCTGACTCATATTCATTATTTGGATAATAAAGCGTGTTAGAATTTTCCACTTACCGCTGTACTAATTCTTCCTTCCTCCCGCGAGTTTTAGCGATTCTGGTCCGTAGCTCATTTTGCAGCTGTTTAAGGCTTAAACGCTGAAAATCGTCCGTAATATACCAGGGGATGTACCCATACAATTTATTAATATAGTCTTGGAGTAAAATTGAGAAGATACAATCGGCTTTAGCTCAAAAAGTCGGTCACATTCGATACATTACTCGCAGCTGACTGGGAGAAACATAAGACGATCGCCTTGCGCTTACCCAGTAGTACACGAGCGCTATCTGGCGCGAACTTTCTCTGTCTACATCCCTATTGCAAACAGATCGTAAGTAAATTAGGTCGCAAGAAAGCCGTGGAGGCAGATAAACAAAAACTTAAATATATAGCGTCCAAATACATGACAAAGGAAGCTGTTAATCTGATTGAGAGTCAAATTAAAGAAACTGACAGAAGTAAATTAGGTACGAGATGGAACGACATAAAATTGTTTGCTGTAAGAAATCTGTATTACAGCCCACAGGGTTATAAATTTTTATCTCAGTCTTTTCAATTGCCATCAGTGCGTACCCTACAAAAATATATAGAGGGAGTCAGGCTTCACTGTGGAATAAATGAAAATATGTTTCAACTTTCAAAAGAAAAAGTTCGAACCCTTCCTGAACATGCCAAGATTGTGAATCTGTTAATTGATGAAATGTCCATTATGTGTAATATGTCACATGATACTGCTAGTGATTCTATAATTGGTTTTGAGGATTTAGGATTTAGGCTATAAGCGTACAGCAAAAGTAGCAAACAGTGTACTTGTATTTCATTTGAATGGACTATTTTCTAATTTCAGTCAGACATTAGCATAATTTTTTACATGCATAGGGGTGAAGTCTGGTGAATTTAAAGAAATATTATTTTGTGTTGTTGCAAAAGAAATTGGACTGCAGGTAAAAACTTGTGTTTGTGACCAAGGTTTAAATTTCATGGAATGGAGATATAGTATGGGGATTACTGCAGCACATCCTTACTTTGTTACTGATGAAGAAAAAGTTTCTTCTTTTGCGATAGTCCTCATTTGTTAAAAAGTATACATAATCATTTGTTTAAATATGATATTGTGTATAAGCTCGAAAGTGAGGAACTAAAAACTGCTACTTGGAATTTCATTTCAAAATTGTATGAAAGTGATTGCAAAAGACAGTTTAAATTGGCCCCTAAAGTAACAAAAAAATCTGTCAAACTGCCAGCATGTTCAAAAATGAAAGTAAGCTCTGCTACTCAGGTTTTAAGCCGTACAGTTGCTGTAGCAATAGATACTCTTGTAGCTAGTGGTGAGTTTCCATCTTAGGCTGTAGGTATTTCACAGTTTTGTCAGCATATGAATGGCCTATTTGATATATTTTATTGCTGTAATTTGAAGGGACCTGTAAAATTAAGAAATGCCATAACAGCTATATCAGATCATCTAACAGAGCTGTGTGGTCTTAAAGAATGGATTGAATCATGGCAGTTTATAGATTGCAATGGTAAGAATTGTACAAAGAGAGTGAAATGTGTGAGTGGATGGAAAATGAATATTGTTGCTCTTGAACTTCTTCATGATGAACTGGTAGCGGGTACGGATAAATATCTATTGATGAGAAAAATTAATCAAGATGGTCTAGAGAATTTTTTCTCACTTATGTGCCATAAAGGAGGATTTTGTAACAATCCATCCCCAATGCAGTTCATGTCTGCTTTCAATAATTCCGCATTATGTAAACTTTTCAGTTGTATCAATAAAACTGAAAAAGAAGAAAAACCAAAGAAGGAACTTTTAAGTTTTCTAGTTCTTTTTGTAACAATAATTATCAGCATGTAGAACCTGTACTTTCAATGCAAAATATGTGCTTGCCAAGACACCTGGCTGAAGAGAATAGTATGCGGTATGTGTTTGGATTTTTAGTGAAGAAGTTACTTACGAAACATAGCTGTGTTGCATGTAAATTGAGAGTAATGAACTTCTTGATGATAGTAATAAGATTTATAGTAATTTCAAGAGTTATGATTCTGTAAGTGAAGATGGAGGATTAACTATGTGTAGTAAAGAAGCATATACAATCCTAGAAAAATGTGAAAATAAACTAGGAACTTGTTTTCAAGAGTATGCTCATAGAGTGAAGTGTGGAGAGTCATCGGTAGATTTACTAATGAAAGTAACAGAATTCCCAGCTGAATGTTGTGAAGGGACTAAATTAATTGTTTTGAAGATATTTCTAACAGTAAGGTTGTATTATATACTTAAATTTAACAATGAAGAAATGATGCACACAAAGTATAGACATATTAAGGTCTTAAAGTTCAGTCATTTAGGATGTTAACAAAACATTTAAAAGGAAGTATGATGGTTTGTGATGGTAGCCTAGGCCTACACATCATTTGGATTATGTTTACTTAAATAAACTTAATTTGCAATAAGTGTATGTCAAATCATCTGATAATGTCCTAGATAAATAAAACTATTGATTTGAAACTAGCAACATGTTTTCATTCCTTCCATATCTATGACTTTATGACCTTCAAAACAAACAGAGCAGAATTGTATATGACATAGCTTACAAGCTCCTGAACTCGTCGCTGATGGGCTAGTCCTACAATTCCAGCAGTTATGTCATTTAGTGGGCATGAGTTGCAACAGCAGAGACATGGTACACGTAAATTAACAAGTTAGTGCAAGTTTTCCTAAGGATTGAGAAAAGTAAATGTCACCGTTGGTAAGATTTATTGGCCTAGAACATTGTCGACACGTAAAAGAACTCCGGTGGGACAAAATTACGGCACCTCGAGTCTCAAAACCGTAAATGTTGTTAGTAAGACGTAACATATATAACATTATTATTATTTTACATATTAGAAAGACAATCACAACAACCATCATAGCCACTTAGTTAGCTACTGTGATGGCATAACAATACTTCCTCGTCAGCAATGTTTGGCTGTTGATACACTTTGTAATAAACTCTTGAATATCTCCATTATTACAGCTCCTACGGTAAAAAGGTGTCAGATATCAATGACGGAATGATAATTGTATTTCCTATAATTATAGATATGTGCTAATGGCCGGGCTGAGTAGCAACGCAGTTGGTAGAGCGCTGGTCTTCTTAGCCCAACTTGGCAGGTTCGTTGTCGGTCGGTCGGTCACTTGCTTTCTTGGCTTACGCTGCGTGAACCGTCAACGATAGACCCCAAATGTAAGCGTACGAAGTGTAGAGCATAGAAACTTCTACAAAAAAGTCCGTGATGGTATATACCTATTTCCAACCGGTTGGCCTGTAGCAGCGATTTTTTGTTATAGTCAGCGATAAAAAATTAATTCCTTAATATTAAATAAATATTTTTATATTATCCTCAAACTCCTCATCGAAATAAATTGTTTGACCTCCTCCACTATTTCATAAGGATTACAATAACCTTGTCAGGACACTATTTGCATGAATGGTTCAGAAGTTATGACCATTTTAGACTGTAATAGTAGTACGTGACGTACGGCGTCCCCTCTACCTTGCCGCTTGGAGCACTGTAGTCGCATCGGATGAAAAATATCATCAGAGCTTCGCGACTGTATATATTAGACTTGCTGTTACCGTGTTTTGGTGGATCGCAGAGGTGAAAGAAGGTGCTGGGTAGAACGGGTCTAACTACAATATCAAAAATTAATTTAACTTTAAATAAAGGTTATATTTCTTTTCAAAAAACAAACTTAACAAATTTTCATTTAGTGAAATAACAATGACAAATTTCGGGATTAAAATAGATAATCCCAGAATAGGGAATTTAACAATTTTGGGCTTCAAGCTCTTAGTTTACACATTTACAATTTCAAAAGGTATTATTTAGTCATAGATAGAAATCTCCCAAATTCAAGAGCACTTGCTCCAAAAGTTACAATCTCTAGCCTTCCAGAGGCACTCCACAATATTACCGTAGAATTTAGAAATCACATAAAAGAGCTTACATGCTCCCACACTTTAACCAATTTCTTATAGCCTATTCAAGACAACATTACATCGAAAATCTTATAAATTTCTGGCCTCTCTTGGCCTAACTTATACTTTGCAATTTAGTACACAGGGATAACTAGTACCCAAACTACTGGGCCTTCGTGGAAAAGAAAAACAGGTTAAATTACTGGCCCGCACACAAACTGAATGGAGGCGTACACTTGCACTCCAAGACAATTAAGAAAATCCTAATTGGGCTCTCTGCTCGATGATACAGGGGCTAATCCCAAGCTACTGACGTGACTCGAAAGAAGGTTACGTTAATGCATTACAGGAAAGAAAAACAGTTACGAAATCGTAGACACCTCAAACCAAGTTGAAGGTGAACTCGAGAGGGTAACGCACTCTCTATCCCCGATTTACAGTTTTAAGAATTTATGAAATTTTACATTAGCTGAAATAAGGTTTACATATTAGAAAACAGAAGATTACATAATTAGAAATGTAAACCTTCCCCTCGTATAAGTCTTGCGGAGGTAGTTACAGAAAAATAAGATTGGTGGTCATTACCTTGGCTGTTGGTCTGCCTGGCGAAGAATGAGGCGCCCCGCCTCCTGTCTTAACACACCCACACTCTCAGAAATACGGCGATCAAGAGACCAGGTAACCGGGAAGGCCGCAGCTTATATACACGAGGGGACGGTTCTAGAAGGTTCTGGACTAATCCTCTCTCTATTTTATTGGCAGAATCAAAAGTTACACCCAAGAAACCAACAAGAAGCCTGTGATAGGCTGAAAAATAAATACAGAAAATTCCTATGGGCCAGATTCAAAACTGGCGGAATGAGAAAGAAGTGTTGCAAACCTTGAAATATATATAAAAATAAATGAAAGTTAATTTACTTGAGGAAACCCATAAACACAAAATTTCTTTCAATAACAAATTCTTTTACCTTGCACCAGAGTGCATGGCCTCAGTTTTTGTAATGACATCTATGGAGAAATGTCCATGATGTACACCAAAACAAACAAAATAGATCAAATCAGTTTAGGAAACTTAGAAATGACAAACTTCTCAATTATTCAGTAGTGACATCTTCTGATTAATGTCCCAACTTCATGCCGTACTAGTTTCACGTTTTGTTTGAAAGATAGAGTTCATTAAGTTGCTTCTTTTGAATGAGCGGAGTTGAGGTGTACCTCCCGGTACACACACGAAAGAAAAAGAGGGGTTGGTGAAAATGAGTGTGCTTTGTAGACTCGGGTAACGCATAAAACGTAAGCTGTATCGTATGCAAGGGATAAGAGTCATAGAGGGAGCACGAAGTAGCACCATTAACAAATTAGAAGCATAATTGATGATTGATAAAGAGTCACCATTACAAACAAACGATCAGGGTGTAGACACAAAGGAAGTCAGGAGCATACCAATAAAAGACAAATGAAAGAGTAATATGATAGCGAGTTATACAGTGAGGTTGGAGTCATCAAGAAAAGTGTTAATTTTTGAAAGTGCAGTTGGTGTCAGGTTATAGAGTAAACAAGAAATACTGGTAGGCAATGGAAATTTGTGCTATACAATGCGGTGTAAAAAACGTCGTCGGGCTGGATGATTTAAAGGACTTTGGAAAAAAATATGATTGGCACCTCCATCGGGACCACCACGTTCACAAAAGGGGTGAGTTGTCAGATGAAATCGATATTTATATTGCGGAGTAATGACATGATTAAATCATAGGTGGTTAGTAGTAGGAATATGTCGTCTAGAGTATTGGCTTGTTATGAACCGCGGTGGTAGAGGAATGAGAGTTTGCATTTGGTAGTACGATCTACCTTTGTACTTGGTAGTAACATGCCATTCTGATTGCCATTCAGGGTGAGCTTTGTCTTTGACATGTATAAAATAATCAGTGGGGGGGAATGGCTATAGGAGAGGCGGGAAGCGGAAAACGTGCTGCTTGTTTTGCATAAGTATCTGCTTGCTCATTGCCAAAAATTCCATAATGCGCTGGCACCCAGATGAAAGTGAGATATAGGTTGGAGTGATCGAGTGTATAAATCATTTTTTAAAAATTCAAAGAGTTATCTCATTCTTCCCGTTAGGGGAGCAGGCCATCAGTTCAACAAAGGGACTCTTTGGCCTATTACATTTACAAATATTTGTTTTTGAAATGTTTTTTTATAATTGCGTGCTAATAGCACATATTTTACGAAAGTTAAAAAATCTTCTTTTGTAGAACACGTCATCAGAAATGAAAGTGAGAATCATTTTCTTGAAGTACTAAGCACTACAAAACAAAGAACAGTGAACATTGTTTTTCTTGAAGTGAAAGAATTTGGAATGAAATGATAAACAATTTCTAAACTTGAATGTACAATCAGAGACATAATATTATGATCTATTTCTTGTCCAAGTGAAAAAGCCGAGTCGTCATAAGTTCTAAGGGAAGGTCACACATACACTGAACATAAATTTAGTCAGAGATGGCGGTGGTATCGCCATTAATTCCACTAAATGTGTAAGGTGGTAGTGGAAAAATACCGGAATAAGAACCTCATTCAGAGCTGTGTGATCTCAGTGGTCCATAATTCTATTTTGCGTTTAGATTTGTCTATGGGCTGAGGTCGATGGTGGGAAGAAGTGTTTGATGAGAGGTATTGGTTGGTTTGTAAGAATTGCTTCTAAAGGTTCAGATGAGCTGCGTGAGAAAGCATTCTGTAAGTAGCGAAGACGAACAGAGTGTAGATGGGAAAGGATTGTTGGGAATGTATAAAAGTTATTGATTACTTCAAGTCTAGTTTCTGGTCTGAGGCGACAAGCTAGTCAGATGGTGTGACGGTCAAGTTTAAATATATCTATATATTAGATAAAGGAGGCGGAGATCCAGGATAAGAAGGCGTTTGTGATAACAGGTCGACCAAAGGCTTTGTACGTGTTAATGATTTGTGTTTGCTTTTAATCCCCAGGTTTGACCTAACAACCAGCGGAGGAGGTGAAACCTGCTGGATGCCTTTTTGTAAATCTGATCCAAATGTATATTCCATTTAAAATTATTTTGAAAATGATGTCTAGATAGGTAAGAGTGGTGGTTTCAGTAAGGGGTTGATTATTTAGGGTTAGATAGAGTTGATTAGTAGGACGGCATCTACGTTTACGATTACGAAAAGTGTGTCTTGCTTACAATCATTTTGATTTGCCACAGTTTCAGCAATTGTTCGAGCTCATTTAAGTAGGTTTGTAATCGGGATTGCAGGGATTAGTTCCTAGAGCCAGTATTGCTATGTCATCAGCAAATTGATACAATCCAAGTGGGCGAATAGGTTGGGGAATATCGATACAAAATAAGATATACAAAAGCGGTGACAATGGACTACCTTGTAGTACTCCTTCTTTAATTGGAAAGGTATAGGATAATGTATTATGAATATTGATTTGGGCTGTGTGGGATTTAAGAAAGTTGGCTAAGAAACTGATGATCGTCATAGGTAGCGGGAGGTGACGAAGTTTTAAATATCAGTCCATCGATCCATAACTTAAAAGGATTACTTTTACAACTTTTTAATGTTATACGGCGCACTGGACTTTTTTATGAATCTCTATTTTTTAACATAGTGTAGCGCATCTCTCGATTCTTAAGCCTCCACGCGCAACAATCACCTTCCTTCAAGGCCCAGAAAACAGAAGAGCCTTTCTAGCATCCATGTGTTATTAAATTTACGTATATCTCAAGAAAACTACATGATTTCGGCTCAGTTGTTCTTCGTATCTATAACAGCATCTTTAAGAAGCCAGCATATATTGAATTCCTTGACCAACAACTTAAAGATTTCTATCTCTAAGAACTTTTTTAATGTTGTACGGCGCACTGGACTTTTTACGTACCTATCTCTATCATAGAGCTATTTTTTAACATAGTGCAGCACGTCTCTAATATATTATCTCAGATTCTCACATGGTATATGCAGTTTTGAGACCTGATGTGTCTTTACATTGTTTAATTTCTTCGATACTTATGTATTTAATTTGCTTTAGGCTGATGATGACCTAATGCTAGGTTGAAACTAGTCCCTAAACATATATGTAATTTAAACTCTGTACAGTTTGTATTGAAAAGGTGGACCTTATTAATACATTATTTTAACTGAGTACCTGGCCACATTATTAGACTCAAGGACCTTTTAAGCAATTATTTTCATTTGACACCCTAATTCTTGGATTTATGTGACAGCAAACCCATTGTTGATACTTGCATTGTAGGACATGGTATAGTTGATAATAATGTGAGTTTTGGAACTTATTATCTTTACGAATTCCCGACTTTTTTACTTTATTAACTTAGTACCTACCTTGCCATAAACATATGAGGTAATAATTCCCGCAGTTTTTGTGTCAGATGTGTGTTTGGTTTACTGATAATTAACTTTAACAGTTTGTCTCGCTGTATTTTAGATATTTACGCTAAATCTGTGTTGATAACAGGAACTTTATGAGGTAACAGTGGTTTTAAATTTGTTACTTGGGAAATCAAACAATTTCTTGATAACAGAGTTATGGGGAAGTCTCAGGACCTTTCTCCTCGCAAAAATGAGTTTGTGAAGGGACTTTTGCAGCATGGAAATCTGGCACAACGAGAAATTGCTGCCCATTCAGGAATATCGCAGACTTCTCTGCGTCGTATAAGCAATACAAATAAAACTGGGAGAGATTACCCGAAGAACAGAAGAGGGAAATGTGGTAGGAAGAAAATTCTGACTCCAAGAGCAGAACGTTTGCTCGTCAAAATTGTGAAAGGAAACAGAAGGGCATCTTATGCTACTATAACCCAAGAACTGAACAACAGTCTGAGAGAACAATGCGTCGACGTACTTGCAGCTTGGGGTACCCATGTCGTCGACCAGCTAAGAATGCCAAACTTACTGAGCGAATGATGAAACGGAGGCTACAGTGGGCAAGAAAACACCAACATTTCACAGCAGAAGACTGGAAAAGGGTAAGTTCCTTATATAAATTCCTTAACAAATGATGTTTTAGCTAGGAAAATCCCAACAAGTATTTACAACTTTAAATTTCATACACATCATCTTAATTTCTAGGTTTGCTTCAGTGATGAATCAACTTTTGAGGTGTCAAGCGAGAAATCCTGGTTTGTAAGAAGATTGTCTAGTGAAAAGTATGAGAAGAATTGCGTCCAGCAAACAGTAAAACATCCTACCAAGGTCATGATTTGGTCAGTGATAAGTGGAAAGGGAATGGGACGTCTTCAGATTGTGGAGGGTATAATGCGTCAGGATCAGTACAGACAAATACTTGAAAAGAGACTGATCCCGCAATTGAAAGACTGGTTTAGTGAAGATGAAAACAAGATTTTCATGCAAGATGGAGCTCCGTGCCACACAGCAAAATCTATTAAAGCTTTTCTGAAAGAGAAAGAAATTCCTCTTTTGGACTGGCCTGGTAATTCACCCGATTTGAACCCGATTGAGAATGTGTGGTAATGTCTGGAACGTGAAATTGGTAAAGAGTGTATCACTACCAAGCTTCAACTACTTGAAAAGATCATATTTCATTGGAACCATAATGAAAAGTTGTCAGCAGCAGCTTCATCTTGCATTGCAAGTATGCCTCGCAGAGTGCAAGCAGTCATAAAAGCTAAGGGTGGACTGACTAAATATTAGAATTTCAGTCTTAAAACTGGGTATGACATCGCAAATTAAACATACTGTAATGCTATCCATTAGTGAATGTGTAATATTCCATTAACATTCTGTTAATATAACATTTTGTTAGAAAAATGAAGATATTTATGTTGAGTCTAATAAAGTGGCCAGGTGTGTATATGTAATTTAAACTCTGTACAGTTTGTATTGAAAAGGTGGACCTTATTAATACATTATTTTAACTCTATTGTGATCCATAACTTGTCAAAGGCTTTCTCAACGTCGAGACTGATGAGAGCTGCGCAGATTTTTGGAGGTAAATATTTTGTGAGGGATGCAGAGATATGAAAGAGGCGATCATGTGTTGAGTGCTGAGGTCGAAAACCAGCTTGCGATTGAGGTATGATATGGAGGGAGTTGAGATAGTAATATACGGCGTGCAAGGATGGTTTCTAAGATTTGAAACACACTGTTAGAACGCTGATAGGACGATATGAAGTAAGGAGGGATGGTAGTTTTTTGGGTTTTAAAATTAACAAAATAGTAGCATGTCCCCAATGGGCAGGAAAAAATCCAGTATGGAGAGTGATAGTATATACTGCACTTAGGAGTTGTAGGAAGGGATGTGGAGCTCCTTTTATGTGTCGGTAAGTAATCTGATCTAGTCCAGGGGCAGTGTTCTTTTTAGTCCTAAGTACGTCTTTTAAGTCTTATACTGTAATAGAAGCATTTAGGGGATGTTGGGAACCAGGGGCAGAAGGGCAATCACAGCTAGGTCGAAGATGAGGTTGAGTGATATCCGCATATGCAGATATTAAATCGTGGTCAGGATGGTAGAAATGGGGATCGGAAGACGGTGAGAAAATTACTCTATAATGATCTGCAAAAATGTCAGCCTTTGCTTTAGGATCACTGGGTGCGGATTTGTTATGTATTATTGGATAATGGGGGTAGGATGTCTTTAGGTGTGTCAAGTGTTTTAATTTGGTCCAGTACTTGCAAGTATCAGTCGTATTGGATAATTCAGTACAAGTATTTGCCCAGGCTTTTCTTTTCATAGCCTTGACGAATGAACGAGCATGTCTAAGGGTAGTTCTATGTTCGCGGAGGGTATATGGATCACGGGTTCGGAGGTATGCTGTGTAAAGTTCATGGGAATATTTTAATAGCTGGAGTGCTTCATGTAATTCGTGCGGTGAAGTAGGTGGTTCAGTATTGTGTATTATGTCTGTTATTGTTTGCCTGTATGCTACCCAATCGTTCTGATTATACTGTCTGACTGGTGGAGGACGTTGGGTATGTTGGTATGGGTTGGTTAGTACATTTGTGATGGTTAGCAGGGCAGGGACATGGTCACTGCCAATTGAAGGTAGCATAGTGATGTCACAGTTCGTTGCTAGGTTACGGGAGAGGATCAGAATGTCAGGGGTCGTTTGTGATATAGGGCGGGTGGGGAAGGGAAGGATAAGTCAACACCCCGGATATCATGTAATAGTTGGTCGTAAATGGTTTGTTGTTGTTGCGTATATGACGTAATGTTAAAATCTGCGATAATGGTGTAAGTACTGTATTTACGATCGATGTACTCCACAAATTTGGTTGGTATATAAATTGTTGCTAGAGCTATTATTTGATTTCCAATTGTGATTTCTATAATTAAGTTTTCAGACGGATATTCATTTAGATAATGTTGTTGGGAGGGGATGGCTTGATGAATACTAATAGCTACCCCTCCGCGGCCTCGGGTGGGGTGATCGGAGTGGTAGAAAGTATGGTTTTTAAATGTTGGACTTTGTTTTCTTGTTAAAGATGTTTCATTAAAACTTATGATACCCGGTTTGTGTTGATCTATCTGCAGATCCAGCAGCGGTCGCTTGGCCCTCAAAGAACATACATTATCGTAATCAATTTTCATTTACTACAATAGTGAACTAGGATCAAGGGGAAAGAATGCGCAGTGTCTCAGAAAACGCTGCATCCAAGCAAATACAGTAGAGACAATACGCGACACTTCCGGATTTAGCCTTGTTAAAATGGTAGACAATTCGCAAGTGGCGCTCCAAGCTTGTGACCTGAAAATTCGCGCTAAATTGAAATATCAGTGGGAATGTATATACGGAAATGGATAAATAAATTACGTCTAGAAAGAAAATGTTGTTAAAATATTAACTTCAAAGTTGCTAAAGCAATTCTGGATACATAAATGAAGAATTATTTAACAGGTTATTATTTAAAGACTGAAATTAGACATATAAATATGATGTGAAATGGACTGCTGTGAAAGGGCTTAATCTTTCATTTATGCATTACTTTTTTAGCTTTAGCATACCTGCCGGAACGTTCACGACTAGACTTTTCTTATTTTCTCATTTAAAAGCATTGCACATCACATTAGGACACTTGTCAATAAAAATATCGGCACATCCCTTACACAAATGATTCAATGAATTTACATTTAAGAGCCGGACAATTTTACTTTTAACTTGAAGCCTACTAACAGAAAGAAAATCTATAAATTTAGCCGCAAAAACATTCAAAATTTCCCAATAAGCAAAACTTGCCATTCCATTAGGGTAAAGCAAATTTGCATCATCATCATCATCATTATCACATATCTTAAATCACCCATATTTTCTTCAGTGCTTGACAACGCATTACGGCATTCCTAATGGGGTAACTTGGAACACAACCAGCCACACACATATGCATATGCATTTTCCTGAATTAAATCAAAACCCATTGATCACACCTACAACAACACATCGGTATTGAAGGTTAACTGCTGCACTAATACAATAAAATAAGCTTATTAATAATAATAATAATAATAATAATAATAATAATAATAATAATAATAATAATAATAATAATAATAATAATAATAATAATCGTATGGCCTCAGCTACCGTGTGCAGACAATTCGATTTGACGCCATCTGGCTGTCTGCTCGTCAATTTCGACGTTCCGTTTTACTCTAGGCCCACTAGATGGCAGACAGAGTAACCCGGATCTCTCTTGGGCATCTATGGCTGAGATTTAATGGATTTTGTCGGGGAAATGTCAAATGTATCACCAGAGATCTTTTACATGCCGACATCGTACGACATGGAGTAACGAATTGACTTTTTTCCGCCCTTCAAAAATCCGACTACCTCTGCCGGGTTTGAACCCGCTATCTTGGGATCCGGAGGCCGACACTCTACCACGGATCCACAGAGGCAGCTATTAAGCCAGTTAAAATATGGGTCGCACAGGTTAGAAATTTAGGAAGTAGGCCTTCTATAAAATATCTTTGTAACTGGAAGAGTATATATGCAAACACGGTATTTACTTACATTTTATTGTCACGAGGGAAACGGAAGAAAGACCGCGAATCCTTCTGCACTTCATAGTTATTGCAGCCAAACGCAGCACATATCATTCCACTCATATTGACAGGAGATATAAAGGAATGACACACGCTACTATTTACTTATGTCAACATAATGCAAACGCATAAATAACCCCATAAACTTCACAAACAAATACACGTGCTCTTAAGACAGAATCAGTAACTCTCAGGCTACGCCGCTAGATAGAGCTCTAATCGCTGTCCCTCGATATCTCGCAGAGTGTCGCGTATTGTTTCTGCTGTATTTGGTCCAAGTGACTCTGGAAGATCAATCGCGCCGCTAACGGGATCTGATACAGAACATTAGGTCGTTGAAAGGGGAGAACATTCTGGAGCACCATAGTGATGAATCGCAGAATGTTCTCAGTGGAGGGAGGGGAAGAATGGAAGAGGAAGGCGGCGAAGGAAGGTCAATGGGAGTGATAGGTAGCACGTTCTCGGGTTGAGTGGGAGAAGGTTGAGGTTTACCCTTGCATTTAAATGCAAATGTTGGATGAGCTTCGCCGCAAGTGCTGCATTTGGGCGATCCCTTATTCATGCAAGCATGTGAGGCATATTGACCACTACAAATCGCACATACCTGGTCGAGAAAGCACGGTGCAGTAGTAGGATGATCGTAGGATTGGCAGCGATCGCAGCGCCTGCGCTGTGGTGGAGATGAGCGCGAGGCCTCCACATGATGTCGCTTCGCGTAGATCAGCACACCATCCCTCAGTAGCTGGTCCAATGTTGCAGTATCCCGTGACAGGATACGCATCAGCGAGGTCGGTCCGTTGGCATTCCGGATACGAATGACCCGGAAGATTTGATGTCCCTGCTGCTGGAGTTGGGCAGCGACCTCGTCCTCAGTATAACTGCGATCGACCCCGTATGCCACCACTGACAAGGTGGGGGCTGGATGCGAAAGTGGTTGGTTTCGCCGTGGTTGTTGAGCCAGGTTCTGTGCTGTAGCGTGCTTTCCAAAGTGCGCCATTCCTATGGAGTTGACTAGGACTGGGTAGAATGGTCTAGAAGTTTTGATATTGTAGCCGTCTTTGCTCCATTGAATTTCTAGATTGTATTCATGTATGGCGTTGGGCAGAAACTTGGTGATAATATGGTAGATTGCTTTCGGATGGTTGATGTCCGGGTTTAGATGCCTCAACTTCACAAATAGAATGAGGCAGGTAGACCGGTGTTTTTGCTGTGCCACTGCGCTGCCGTACTTGGTAGGGCAGTGCAGGATTTTTTGCTGCCTCTGCATAATTTCTAATATTTTATGGCATAAATTCCGGAGACTAGTTCCCAGGTGGTAAATGGAACGGGCTATAATATCACTCTCTTTGATGTTTAGAAGTGATATGCCGCTTGGAGATGCTTCGGGATTGGCTGACAGCGTTGTATAGGTACTGCCAGTCGATGCACGGGACCTGTCATCCTCAGGAGCAATGGCGATCTTCTTACGATGAGTGGGACTCGGAGAATCGTTGGATTCAAGACTCCTTGCTTGTTTTATTGTTTCCTCGTCCATCACGGTTTGTTGTCCTCGTGGTGGTGGTGTAGTACTTCCGGACGCCATGAAAGTTGCTTTAGCCGCAGGTGGTAAATTTTCGACGGATGTTGCCCTCTGTTGATCTGCTGCTGATATACAGGTGTTGCCGTTCGTTGCTGTTGACATACAGTACACAAGTAGGTGGAATGTAAATATGATCCACGTCAAGAAAACACTACCTTCATCCTTTTTCCTTCCGCTTAAGTAAGTTACTAAGCTTTATTTTCTGTGTTTTCAATTTCAATTTTCAATTTCAACTTCAATTTCTTGTCTACCAAGATGTTTTCTTTTGCCCCTATTCGACATTATACAGTAAGTCATCGTAGTGAACTTGCTCATGAAAATCGCACGAAATCTAAAATCCGCAGTGTTTTTGCCTAGCAGACTATTTCCATTATTACCTATTTGTTGGTTTCATTATTTTTTTAAATTAGACATTTGTTACTTAGACATTTTTTCCTTTAGACCATATATTACTGTAGACTTGAGTTTTATTACACATTTGGACATATAATATGTCTTATGGTTTGGGGGTCATCTGAAAATGTGTGTAGCCTGACGCGACAAAACGTGTGACGGAAGTGTAACCATAATAACCGTGCAGGTAGTGATGTAAGGTACTGTTACATAGCAACCGTGCAGGTAGTGATGTAAGGTACTGTTATATAGCAACCGTGCAGGCTGTGATGTAAGGTGTTGTTATATGGCAACCGTGCAGGTAGTGATGTAAGGTACTGTTACATAGCAACCGTGCAGGTAGTGATGTAAGGTACTGTTACATAGCAACCGTGCAGATAGTGATGTAAGGTGCTGTTACATAGCAACCGTGCAGGTAGTGATGTAAGGTATTGTTACATAGCAACCGTACAGGAAGTGATGTAAGGTAGTTACATAGCAACCGTGCAGGTAGTGATGTAAGGTATTGTTACATAGCAACCGTGCAGGTAGTGATGTAAGGTACTATTACATAGCAGCCGTGCAGGTAGTGATGTAAGGTACTGTTACCTAGCAACCGTGCAGTTAGTGATGTAAGGTACTGTTACATAGCAACCGTGCAGGTAGTGATGTAAGGTACTTTTACATAGCAACCGTGCAGGTAGTGATGTAAGGTACTGTTACATAGCAACCGTGCAGGTAGTGATGTAAGATACTGTTACATAGCAACCGTGCAGATAGTGATGTAAGGTGCTGTTACATAGCAACCGTGCAGGTAGTGATGTAAGGTGCTGTTACATAGCAACCGTGCAGGTAGTGATGTAAGGTACTTTTACATAGCAACCGTGCAGGTAGTGATGTAAGGTGCTGTTACATAGCAACCGTGCAGGTAGTGATGTAAGGTACTTTTACATAGCAACCGTGCAGGTAGTGATGTAATGTACTGTTACATAGCAACCGTGCAGGTAGTGATGTAAGGTACTTTTACACAGCAACCGTGCAGATAGTAATGTAAGGTTTGGATGGACGGCCAGATAATGTTACCTAACAACCGTGCAGGTAGTAATGTAAGGTTTGGACGACGGCCAGACAATGTTACTTAGCAACTGTGCAGGTAGTGATGCAAGGTATGGATGTATGGCCAGACAGTGTTATCCAGCAACGGTGCAGGCTGTGATGTAAGGTATGGGTGGATGGTCAGACAATGTTACCTAGCAACCGTGCAGACTGTGAGGTAAGGAATGGATGGATGGCGAGACAATGTTACCTAGCAACCGTGCAGGCTGTGAAGTAAGTTATGGATGGATAGTCAGACAATGTTGCCTAGCAACCGTTCAGGCTATGTCTTATGGCTTTTGAAATTAGAAGCCGTTGATGGATGGCGATGACCGTGAGACATAAAAATCAAAATAACTTTATTTGCAAATGAGGTGTCTACCTAGGTGGCGAATGATATACAAAAATACATTATTACCAAGCACTTTCTTTCTATCTTTCTTAATCTGCTTACCCTCCAGGGTTGGCTTTTCCCTCGGATTCAGCGAGGGATCCCACCTCTACCGCCTCAAGGGCAGTGTCCTGGAGCTTCAGACTCTGGGTCGGGGGTATACAACTGGGGAGGATGACCAGTACCTCGCCCAGGCGGCCTCACCTGCTATGCTAAACAGGGGCCTTGCGGGGGGATGGGAAGATTGGAAGGGGTAGACAAGGAAGAGGGAAGGAAGCGACCGTGGCCTTAAGTTCGGTATCATCCCGGCATTTGCCTGGAGGAGAAGTGGGAAACCACGGAAAACCACGTCCAGGATGGCTGTGGTTGGAATCGAATCCATCGCTACTCAGTTGACCTCCCGAGGCTGAGTGACCCTGTTGCAGCCCTCATACCACTTTTCAAATTTCGTGGCAGAGCCGAGAATTGAACACGGACCTCCGGGGGTGGCAGCTAATCACACTAACCACTTCACCACAGAGGCGGTCACCAAGCACTAAATTTTAAATTAGAAAGAAAAGAAGACATTTCCCTAAAATACAGTATTATATAATTTACACTAACACTTTTTCTATTAAACACACAGCCCATCCTTAATAAATTTTATATTATTTACAAAATTCCACTCATAATATCTTCTGTACCTACACACATAATGAACTCATATACAGTATGTGGAATCACTTCAAATAATCCTATTTTACTGCTACAAGATTTAAATTTGCATTTCTTTTTTAAAAAATACCCAGTTTGGTACTTAATATGTATAGCGACCTTTTGCGTCTTAACAGGCCAACGGCCGTAGCCGTGTTGAAACACCGGATCCCGTGAGATCTCCGAAGTTAAGCAAAATTAGGGGTGGTGAAGATTTGGATGGGTTGCCACGCACTGTTGGTGGAGGGTAGGGGAATGGAGGAGGAACTGGCCACCTTACCGCGCGTAAACTCCGGCTCAGTCACACCTCTGCGGAGGTTTGGACCTGCCTTCGGGCAGAATATACCCTTACCTTGCGTCTTAACCAGGGCCGCTTTTGCTACCGCTATTCAGAGTTCCTGAAGGGCCTTCACAGCTACCGTAGTGGTTCCAGGGCCCTCGAAGTCTCCACTGTACTTCACCCCTATAGGCAGTCCCCTACTTTGGCTGTCCAATCGCCATAGACAAGAGGGCGGAATTAATTTATTCACAAAAATTCTTTATTTACAATAACTTGCACATATCCAGTGCCCTCTAACATTTCATTTCTCTGCTGCTGTTTATTCTTTTCTTGAATATCTGTACAGACTTTGGAAAAGTATCAAACACTTTGCCTGGTAAACTGTTCCACTCCTTCACGCCCTTCCCAATAAATTTACATTTACTCCAATCGGTTCTGCTAAAATCCCGTCTTTTTTATACTTGTGGTCAGTCCTACCGATATAATTATTTTCCGACTGAAGATTCTCACGGATTTCCCCCCCCCCCCATGCTTCCTCTCCTCTATAGGCTTTATATATAATCCTGTAAGTCTAGTTTTCTCCCTTATCTTACTTAAAGCTACTTTTTCTTCTGAAAACCACGGTTATAAATTTTGCTGCTTTCCTCTGTACACCATCTACTTCTTTTATTAGGTATTCTGGTGAGGATCCCAAACACTGTTTGCATATTCCAATAATGGACGAACCATTATTTACGTAACTTTTCTCTCTTAATTCTTTGTTGCATCATTTAAGTAGTTTTAATATGACATGTAACGATCTGTATGCTTTCCCAACAATGTCACCATCGTGACGTTTCCTGTGCAAATTACTCCCAAATCTCAAACCTAAGTATTTGCACTTGCCATCTTTTGGGACAATTACCTCATCCAAAGATCATTTTTGATCATTTAATTTTCGCAAACGGAAAAATGGTTTCTTTTTCCTGATATCTTTTGTTATTGTAGCCTTCCTTAGATTGATCGTACTAGACTCTTCTCTACTGTAGATGTCAGTGGCATGCGGTGAACATATTCATTACCCCAGCTGCAAAAAGGTTTTTTAAATATAAACAATTGTAGCCCAACTACACTCTCTAAAGTGAACATTGCCACTTTATAAGGCTGCATTTTTCGTGGAAAGGTCTACCTGAGAAAGATCTTTCAAGAATATTTTCAACCATACGCTCGCACATGCTTCCAAATTGATATCCACGGCAGTGACGACAGCATCATAACCTAACCTATAGCAGATTTTAAACAATGTACTTACAGTTTCATCCGGTGACGCTTCGTGATAGTACAGTCATAGTTTTCACAAAAATACACTGGGTCTAACTATTTGTTTTTTACTTAAAAAGCCTAATCTAAACTAATCAGCAAAATTTAACGGGTATTTTACCGTCGTTGAAGTTTTATAGTTTCACTCGTATACTGAGTGGAGTGTAATTTACGTGGATCAACGACAAACGAGGGAAAATATTTGTCACGACGTATAACACACGTTATATTCATGAAGAATGCCACAGAACTTGCGAAACCTTCACTTATATTCCAAAAGGAACACTACAAAAATTCACTATATACCACCATCACAGAGAACCAATCGCACTCAACTCTGTGTTCATCCTGGGCAACCTGAATATTTTTCTGCGGCTATAAGAACACATACTCTACACGTGCCATCAATGAATTGCTGGAAAAAACTGTATGCATGCCGGAACCTAAGACTAAAACATATTCTTCTATATTACAATTTATTTCATATACTGCCTCTATTTTTATTAGCAAGGCGATGTGCAAGTGGCTATACTGTTAAGATATTCATATTTTCCTTGCAGTCTCTAGTGTGTGGCGCTGAAGACTTCGAGTGTCAAGTATTAAAACTAACACACCTTACCTAAGCTAGCTCGCCTGTCGCCGTAAATTGCTGTCGGGGGAGGGGGCACAGCTCCGCCTCGAGGAAGATTCAAGTGCATGCGTCACCCAAGTGACCTTAAATTTCGCTGGGGGCAGCTCTCTATCGCGCCGGCAAGGAAACCCAGCTCGCTGGAGAAGCTGAACTGCGGTAGTGCGAGCGGATTGTCGAGACAGCTGTACTTGGCTTGGCTCAAATGTTCGCAATTTTTTAAACATTATACATAGCGTTCTAAGGAATAATTAGAAAATGTTAATACAAAGTTCTTTACCCCAGCAGCGCTGGGGTAGATGCGGTTCAGTGCACACCACTAGTAGATGTAGTGATAAGCAATTCAGTGATTTGTCCATGAATCAGACCAGTAGCGGCGATAGAGGGGGTGAGGGGGCAGTCACCCCCCACTTTCTGGAGAAAAATTACATTTTTATTCCATTTTAGCCACCTAAAACAAAGAATGATAAGAAAAGCAATGGTATGTAAACCCTGTTGTCTGTTACATATTTTTAAAACATTTATTTAAATATTAAATAATCTTTCTTAATCCGTTTAACCTTCAGGGTTCGTTTTTCCCCTCGGACTCAGCGAGGGATCCCACCTCTACCGCCACAAGGGCAGTGTCCTGGAGCGTGAAACTTTGGGTTAGGGTTATACAAGTGGGCGGCCTACCTGAACAGGGACCTTGTGAGGGAATGAGAAGATAGGAACGGATAGAAGGGAATTGAATTGAATTGAATTGAATTGAATTGAATTGAATTGAATTGAATTGAATTTATTGATCATGATTTACATGCCACTGAGGCTGAAAAGCCCCTTTATGTAGCGTCTTCTTATAATACAGTACAGGTTTATGAACACAGCAACTACATTTTTATAATATTAAAGTATTAAACTATACATGAAACTTAAAAAAAATGAAAATATTGATACCAAATTCAGTAAGGTTAAGCCATACATTATACAATAAGTAAGAAAGGAAATCATTAAGCCCTTCTGTTATTTTGGACTACATGGATTTAAAGAATATAAAGCTAAAGCAGAGAAACAATTTTCTTCGAAATATACATATTTCTGATTGTTCGACACAAGAATGCCTGATCTCAGCCTCTTGCGTACTCCTGCAGAAAGATAGATGTTAAGAACTGCTTTAGTTGGGTACAGTTAGTGTTATTTGCGAAACGGTGAAGGTTAAAGACGTTAAAGATACGTGATGCAGTGCAAACAAATGATTTGTTAAATTTAGTGGTGCGATGAAGGGGAATTTAAAGGGTGGGTTTTGTAAACCTATTATCTCTGTTATGTACCGACTCCATAAATTTAAATGCATTATAAAGGTAGGATGGTGTCTTCAGTTTGAGAATTTTCTGCGTAGCAACAGCTGCTGAGATTTCCCGACGTTCATGGAGTTTCAACCATTGTAGCTGTATGTAATAGGGTGTTATGTGCTCATCACGCCTGGCATTTGTATCGTAACGAACACATGCGTTCTGTACCCTCTGTAGTTTTATGTTCAAAGTTTCAGATAAGTCGTTGTATACGACTGAACCATAGTCAATTATTGGAAATATAAGACTTTGAACAAATAGTTTTCGCATGAAAGGTGGTGTACATGACACGTTACGTTTCAAAATATGCATGGATGACACAACTTTTCGGATTACATTTGACGTATGATCAGACCAGGATAAGGTTCTGTCGAAAATTAGACCTAAATTGTTAACGGTGTCACTATAATGAATATCTGTCTGGGAGGGATTTGAGGTCAACAGTTTTCAGGAGTTTTGTCTAACCTATGCAAATAAGCTGGGTCTTAGCCACATTTAATTGGAGGTTATGATTTGCGCTCCATTCAATCAATCGAGAAATGTCATGGTTAAAATGCGTTATACAAGAAGATGCGTTAGTGGGACAAAAGTGGAAGTAAGCTTGTAAGTCATCCGCATACATGTGAAAGGTACTGCTTTTAAAGACTTCAGATATGTCATTAATATAAATAGAAAAACATAAAGGACCGAGGACTGATCCTTGAGGTACGCCACAGTTTACTGATTCCCATCTAAAGAATCGACCATCAACGAACGTGATTCTTTGTGATCTATTTGACAGATATGATTCAAACCACGACAGAGCACTCTGGGAGAAGCCAATTGACTTGAGCTTAGCAAGAAACAACTCATGATTAACAGAGTCAAATGCCTTAGAGAAATCAAAGAGACATAAGGTATTAAGCTGCCTCTTATCGGTGGCCGCGCGTATATCATCTGTAACCTTCAGAAGAGCAGTAGTAGTACTATGGCCCTTCTTGAAGCCAGATTGGTAGGGATTTAGAATGTTGTATTTAGACAAATATTCACATATCTGCTCATGAACCATTTTTTCTAGTGCCTTACTAAGTGCACAGAGGATGTTGATAGGCCTAAAATCACTACAGACTGTTCGTATTTTCTTTTTGGGCACAGGACGAACATTGGCACGCTTCCACTCTGAGGGATAAACTCCATTCTGTAGAGAGAAGTTAAATAAGTGCACAAGGGCAGGAAGAAATATGTCCATGCAGGTAGAAATCATGGATATTGGAATATTATCTGGACCTTTAGCTTTAGTTCGTATTGATCTGACTGCTTTTTCTACCTGTGAAGGGTGTACGTACGTGAAATAGAATTTATCTCTGTTACTTGGAGTGAGATGTCTATAATGTTTGGCAGTCTCTGATACTTTCGGAGAGTTGGAGTTAGAGACTGATGTCATGTAATATTCACTTAATTCAGATGGAGTAACAGGCATCTGGCTATCTAGAGAGTGACTGACTCCAATACCAAGAGATTTTGCAGCGCGCCAAGAAGCTGAGGTGCTCTTACAGTTACGGAAGATGTTGTACGTATACTTCACTTTAGTGTTCCTAATTACTTGTTTTGTCTCGTTACATAAGATCCTGAGTTGCTCGTAATCATCTGTAAGTTTAGTTTTAATAAATTTCCTCCTAGCTTTGTCCCGTTTACTTATCAGTTCCTTAATACGCTAATTGAACCATGGTGATGACCGGTGTTTTACGAGAATTCTCTTTTGGGGCGCATGCTTGTCATAGAGTGAAAGTACAAAGCTGTTGAAGAGAGATACGTTTTGATCTACGTCATTAGACTGAAAAAACATATTCCAGGGTAGTAATTCAGCGTCAGCACGAAAATTGTTCATGTCAAATTTACTGAAGTCTCGAAAAAGAATAGTTTTAGGAATTTGTTTTGGCGTGGATAAAGTTAATACAGCATACAGCAGGTCATGACCAGAAAAACCGGCAGCTGGTTCCTGTCCGTATTCTACTACCAACTCATTGCAGTTCGATGAGATTATGTCGAGAGTGCTACGGAAGTGGCAATATGAAAGGTTGGATTGAATGGAAGGCAGTCGAGGTTACAAGCGTTGAGCACATCACGTATTTTTTCGCTTTCAAACGTCCCAGTTCCTAACCGAGCATTAACATCGCCCACAACGAATATATATTTATAATTCATAACATGAAATTACATATCATTCCGGAATGTATCCATGAACCCTACTTTTGGTGGACGATATATACAAGCTAAAAGAATTTTAGTATCTGAAAGGGCTATATCAAGGATTATGTACTCAGGTTTCTTACTGTACTCTCCAGGAGATTTACTAAGTACACTACATTTTATGCTATTCTTCAAATAAACTGCAACACCACCAGCGGCTCTGTTTAATCTGTCGTTACGGAAAATATTATACCCATCGAGACAGATGGTAGAATCTGGTACTGAAGGTTTAAGAAATGTTTCACTGACTGCGATGATATCAAACGAACTCTTGCCAAAAATGTGCCGGAACTTAGATATATGGGAGGAGTCGACAAGAGACTGAGAATTGATATGAATGACCTTAAGATTTCTTGTGTTTCTCACACTAACATCGTATAGTAAATCAGATAAGACACACTCATTACTTGTCATGAGTACAATATGGTACAAAGGGTTCAATAGTTCAATAGCACATCGTTCAAAGAAGTATGATGATTTTAGTAGCCTATACAAATATAAAATAATTTAAGGATTTAGAAATTACGTGATGAAGTGAGAAAAATAAATGAGTAGAAAATTGGTATAAAATTTCTAAGTATTAAAAAAATTATAACTAATATACTACGCTAAATAGAATGGTTGCGAAAGAGAGACTTTTGTTTTGTTAGCCTCGCCAGAATTATCTCTACTTCTCGTCCTAAGTATTTCCAGTAATAGAGTGATACACAGGAATACGAATTATCTCACCGCATCATTTCAGTGGAGCTGGGTAGCGTTTCTTCAGTTCCTCAAGGTCACGTTCCGTCTTCACTCGATGTTTCACATCACCAGCGCGCACCATTATAACACCATCCATAGTCCACACTGAATTTAGTCCGAAATGGCTCACAGCACGTTTGAGAATATTAGTACGGGTCTTAGTTAGGTCCTCCCGTATAGTTATACCACTGTTCTTTAACAGACTCTTTGAATTGAAGACTGCATTTCGGTAAGCGTATGAAACAAATTTCACAATGATGGGCCTGGTTTTGTTGTAACTTCTGGTACCAACTCTGTGTGAACGGTCGATCATCGCTGGATCAAGTGGAACATTGATCCGAGTGGTAATCTCCTGAATGCGCTTGTCCGTGTCTTCCCCTGCAGTTTCAGGTACTCCAAATATACGTCAACTGTTCCGACGTTGATAACTTTCCAACTCATCTGTCCTATCGTCGAACTGCCGTTGAAGTTCAGTTATTGCCTCGTCTCGTCTGGTGAGTTCACATTTTAATTCTCTTATTACATCAGTATTAAAATAAATAATTTCCTTAAGTTTCTGTATGACCTTATCGGCTACTCTGTCTACAAGTTCTTAGGTTATCCGACGTTAGCGACACCGTAGTATCTATAACCTCCTTGCTTACACTGGTTCGCAAAGTGTCCGATGGCGTGCACTGATCATCACAGGCCAAGATGTTGGCAGCGCTGTTCTGTGAATTTACAGAACTTGTTCCACGGCCGACTGGATACCTCGCTGCGCTCCTTATACCGGCCTTGACAATCGCTTGTGAAGCCCAGCATAAAGCTGTAATTGGAAAGTTTCACCATAATGCCGCTGGAGCGCTGGCCTACTACCCACTGACAGGAAGCTGTATTCCGCAAATTGCCGCATTTCCAGTTTTATTTTTTGGTTTTGCTGTCGTAAATGTTGGCAATGTGTTCGCAATGAGGTGCTTGTTGGCTTGATGATGAAATCTGATAGTTATGCGCTAGTGAGTTTATTTTTTATTGTGTAGTGTGGTGATTATATTTTTTAAATTGTGTTTACAAATCTTGGAATTTGAGACATTCTTGTGCACCTTTTCGTACTTCGAGCAGAAATTTTATGCAAACAAGAACAAAGTGATTTCTCGCTGTAACTTCGTCCTGAACAAGGATTTTAATTTATGTGCTAATTCGTTTTTTAATTGTGTGTTGTTTGCTTTTCTTTAACTGTGTTAGGAAATATTCGAATATATATTGCTGTGTGCCTTTTTTATTCCGAACAGGAAAAAAAAAAGCAAAGGGACACTATCATTTCACGAATTCTCTATAGACCAGGACAAAACTACGGAGTGGCTGAAAGCAGGTAACACTCTCGTCTTAGTTTTCCGTTTCTATGTCGGGTATTTACCTTCGTTCTTTCTTTCTCTTTTCTTACTCTGTTTACCCCTCCAGCGTTGGCTTTTCTCTCGGACTCAGTGAGGGATCCCACCTCTACCACCTCAAAGGTAGTATCCTGGAGCGTGAGACTGCGGGTCGGGGGATACAACTGGGAAGGATGACCAGTACCTCGCCCAGGCAGCCGCAACTTCTATGCTGAACAGGGGCCTTGTGTCGGGGATGGTAAGATTGGAAGGCATATCCAAGGAAGAGGGAAGGAAGCAGCCGTGGCCTTGAGTTAGTTACCATCCCGGCATTTGCTTGGAGGAGAAGTGGGAAACTATGGAAAACTACTTCGAGGATGTCTGAGGTGGGAATCGATACCACCCTCTACACAGTTCACCTCCCAAGGCTGAGTGGACCCAGTTCCAGTCTACGTACCACTTTTGAAATTTCGTGGCAGGGCCAGGAATCGAACCCGGGCCTCCGTGAGTGGCCGCTAATCACGCTAATCAGGTATTTTTACCCATGAATTTTCTTTCATAGAATAATCCTTTAGGTGGTGTCGTATTTGCCATATGACAGCAACACAACACATTTTTGTTCAAGATAATCTGAACTTTAACATTTAAACATTGACAAGTAAGAATCACTACTGCTATGACGGTAAGGCCAACGTATGAAGTGTTGTTACCCGATCAATTGGGCCGATGACCTAGATGTTAGGCCCCTTTAGACAACAAGCATCATCATCATCATCATCATCGAGCAGAGAACAGTTTACATTTTATTTACTCAAAATACTTTTCTCTCACTGAATTTTTATTTAAAATTCTTCTTCTTCTTTCGCTATTTGGTTTACGTCGCACCGACACAGATAGGTCTTATGAGGCCGGTGGAATAGGAAAGGGCTAGCAGTGGGAAGGAATCGGCCGTGGCCTTAATTGAGGTACAGCCTGATCTGAAAATGGGAAACCACGGAAAACCATCTCCAGAGCTGCCGACAGTGGGGTTCGAACCCACTATCTCCCGGATGCAAGCTCACAGCTCCACGCCGCGCGGCCAACTTTCAAGTAAAATTTATTTTCTGAATTTAGCATGGCCAGCTTGTCCGGTATTTAATATTCTAGTGAAAGGTATGAATGAAATGTAATCTGAAACTATATATATGTTGAAATTAACATTTAAACATGTTTGAGTCAAAATATTTATGTTCTGCATACAACGAATATGGAAAAAGTAAGACTCTTATGTTTTGTCCAGCCCCCTTCCTGAGAGCAGCGCTTGAAGAATTTTAAAACTCTAATTGAACAATGACTCTTAATCTCAATATTAACATTAGAAGACATAAGCATTGTGGTAAGTTCTGCTATGTATCTAAATGCCATGATAATAAAAACGATTACTATTATTCCTCACAATTAAGGAACGTCAGTTGGACTACTCCATCCTCCGCAGTTTCTTTTCACGACGTTGTTTTGGCACATATCAATGAAAGTAGCCTTTAGGATTAATCATTTTAACAATATTAGTGAATGTAACATACAATTTTATTCCCTAAATTAAGATACATCGACAATCAGAGTCAATATCAGAACGTCAGCTGGACTAAGTCATCTCCCCGCAGTTTCATTTCGCGACATCATTTTGGCAAATATCAACGAAAGTAACCTTTAAGATTAATCATTTTAACAGTATTAACTCATGTAACATTCTCCATAACTCTAAATTACGATAAATCGGCAACTAAAGTCAATATATTTTCCATAAAGAAGTATGCATTTCTACCGCAAATAGGTCGGCCGCCAGCGCCACGTGTCGAGTTGTGTAACTACTCCGATTACAGTGCGTGGACCCGATTGTCAAGGCCGGTAAGGAGCTAGCTAGAGCGACTCATCAAGTCGGCCGTGCTTGTTCCCGCGTAGTTTCAGGAGTTGCCACATGAGAGTGTGGGCTGTCACTGTTTATTTCCTTGCCGTTAGAGAGTGGGGTGGCACTCCTGCTCGCGGGCTGAGCGATGCGGGCTTTAGAGCCTTATTACACTAGGCCGCTAGGTGGCGCAGCCAGCCGCGCCACCGGTGGCGCTGCTCGTCATTGGGCATTGATTGTTATGGAGCTTATTATATTAGGGCAGCCGGTGGCGTCGCCACAAACTGGCTGCTGTCTGGTTGCCCTGCACCGCGACCGCGTTGGCAGCCACGGGTGGCGGATAGTCGTGGTGGGGCATTGTATCAAACCGAGCCTATTACACCGGGCAGCCAGGTGGCGCAACCAGTCGCGCCACCACTCGGTGTGACCACCACGTGGTCAATCTACTGTGTAATAGTGATGAGAGGACATGTCGGGCAACAAGTATACGTATATTCCCCTCTTTGTAATTTTGATGAAGAAGAGAAGGCGAAGGGAGAGAAATATGCATGTACACTCTATGTTATCGTTAAAGGAATCTAAAGGGTTGTACTATACTGTTTTTGATTAATTGTGTTCAGACGACAATAAGTTTTTTAATTACTTAAAAATGTCTAAATCGTCTTTCTTTGAATTATTGTCGTTGATAAAGGTTGATATTACCGGGGAAGATACCAAAATGAGAAAGTGCATTACACCAGAAGAAAAGCTCGTAGTCACTTTGAGGTAAGTAAAACGATAAATTGTATTTTAAGTTATTAACTTTATTGCATTAGGAAATATTAACTAGTTTGGAAATAAATAAATAATAAAATAAATAAATAAATAAATAAATAAATAAATAAATAAATAAATAAATAAATAAATAAATAAATAAATAAAAATAAACAGAATATTAATATTTTAATTCAATATTTCTTATTGTTCTATTTCAATCATATTACTGAATGCAATTATGTATATCAATACCAAACTTATCCTATTCTGTCGAAAGGATACTGATTCAAAGTGTGACTAAAAGTAATAACATTTATTTCCAACATGCAATAAAAAGACCAATTGTTTTACATGTTTATGTTGAGTGTTTACATGTCCAGTAAGTTATATATGTACTACACATTGAACAGCAATGGTTCACTCATTTGAGTATCATAATCTTCATTTGATGTGACTTAAGGGTCTGCAGATCGAGGAGATTGTAAGGGTATGTTGGCATCTTGGCGTTGTTGAAATTGAGTCTGGAAGAAATGAATTTGCGGTTGTTGATTTACTAGTCCTGGCGAAGCCGTTGATTGCTGTTGTGTAGGTTGCGGACTTTGTTGCATAAATGAATGTTGCATGCGCTGTATTTGCATAGGATACTGAACCATTGATTGTGAAGGCATAGGACTGGAGGGTCTAGTACAACCCACTTGCTACCATCCTGCAGTACAGGTCTTTGGACAGCAGCTACGAGAGAAGTCATAATTCTCTGCCCGGAGTTGTAATTTTATTTCAGCAGGCACTTTATGTATCTCGGTTTACATAGAGAGGAGAAACAACGTATCCTCATCTGTTTCTTCGAACGTGCGAGATTTCTCTTCTGATGCGATCTTTTTCTTGAGAACTTCAATTACGTCATCGTCGTTGCTGGTTCTCTTTTTAGATTTACTCTGAGAGTTACTAGATGTAGACCCACTATCAAACGAAATTTAGGTTTCATTTTTATCTTCATTCAAGACGTCTTCTTCGTCCACGTTTGTAATAGTTTTTTCACTGCAGTTCCTATAAAACAAAGCTGTTCAAACTATGTGTACTGTTTTTCCTGGTTGCAGCTGAACCACTTTTGACACCCTCTAACCGAAGAAGTTCTTTTGTATAGTATGAACGGATGGTTTTCCACTTCCTCTGAATGAGTGTCACTGAAAAAGAAAGAGTACAACAGAATAAACAACAGACAGAGAGACAGACAGAAGAAGAGTCATCTTTTATCACACCGTATAAATAGTTAACCTTAAAGTGGTAACGTGAGAAAATCACCTGTCATCGGTAACGTTAAGTCTGTGAGATCAATTTTAATTTTCTATCTTTATTATAGAAGAAGGGTTTATAAAAGGTTTTCAGTTTTTTCAGATATCTGGCAACGGGAACTTCGATGCAGGATCTCCATTACCAATACAGAATAAGCCAATCTACAATCTCAATGATTATACGACAGGTTATAGATGTCATCTGGAAAAACGTTAGACAAGAATGCTTTCCAGACCTCACTACAGATTTTTGGCTTAAGATTGCTGCTGAGTTTTACGACAAAACGAACTTCGCACACTGCATTGAAGCAATTGACGAAAAACACACGAGTAATGAAGCCAAGTGGAAATGATTAATGGTATTATAATTACAAATACTTTTTGTCAATATCGCTTCTTGCTATGTGTGATGCCACCTACAAGTTCATTTTCGTGGATGTGGGTGCATATGGTAAGTCTGCCGATTCCACGGTATTTAAGGACAGTGTCTTTAAGAGAAAACTTGATGAGGGCTCATTAAATATTGCTGAAACTCAATCTTCTTTCCAGGGCCTCGATGAGCCTGTGCCCTTTGTGATTGTTGGGGATGAAGGTTTCGGTTTGACAACTAAACTACTTAGACCTTATGTCGGTAAATGTTTGAGCCTAAAGAAACGTGTATACAACTACCGACTCAGCAGCGCACGCAGGAATATTGAGTGTACGTTAGGAATCTTGGCCAATAAATGAGGAATTTTCCATCGACCATTAAACGCTGACCTTCCTTTGTGCGAGTCCATAATAAGAGTTTGCTGTGTTTTACATAACTTTGTAAGAGAACGTGACGGTTTCAAAATTGAAGACACCTTGTCATTTGAAGATTTCTATGAATGGAGTGAAGACTGTCAACCACCAACAAGAAAAGCAACATAGGTTAGAGACAAGTTCTGTGATTTTGTCAGTGAAGCAGGAGCTGTACCTTAGCAAATGGACAGAATCTAAATAAATGACCTCAATAGCACAGTGACCGCTGAATTGAAAACATGTACTATTTCTTTTAAATAAAGTTTAGTGGGTATAATCTGGTTGGTGTTTTAATTTTGTTTCCCTACACCTGAAACCACGTGAATTGTTGTCAAAAGGAAAAATTAACGGCCCCTGTTTTAAAAATTGATACTTTTTTTTTTGCTTTTTTCCCAGTTACTAACTTGTTAACAGAATCATACATACATTTTATTTCTGTAGTTGAGACAGATGGAGTAAAGCCTTCACAAGAATGACACAGTTTCAGTTAAAGCTTGATGTATAAAGAAACTTTCTGTTTAGCGGCATTACTTAAGAATGATATAAAGTTTAATTACTTACAGACGTTATTCATCTTAGTCAAGGACTGCTGCTCGAAATCAGGTAGGAATGTACTGAACCCTTTATGTCCATATTGAGGGATACCTACCTTCCTTACCTATCAGCAAAGTTCATGAGATCTGTCTCTTGGGTCGTATCGGGTTCTTCGTCACTTGCTGAGGTAAAGGTAGGGTTCAGTAATTCTAATCTATCTACTGGAATGAAAGGTCTATTTAAAAGATTCCTATTTATTCAGGAAAATTATGAAGCAATCTGATATGTCAATGGTATCATAGAAGTCAACTGTGTCCACTGGACACCACAATCATTTTAACATAATGGTCAGAACACTGGTGTGAGACTTTAACGTAACTGCCTGATGGGCATTCTTACTAGAAACCATTGTCTCAATTATTAATCATTTAAGAAAGGAAAGTCTGGAAATCCTTAAATTCGGCTCCCATGTGAGACCACATGTACCATCATAGTGATTCGTTATGGTCCAGCCCTCGTAACACGAACTCTGGACTCTGGGTATAATTAAGGCCTCCAATCGGTGTGTGCCACACAGTGGTTCTACGGCATGGACCCTTAATTGAATCGATGTGACCTGCGTCTATGTCATGGACCGACATCTAATCTTCTAAGTTACTTTAAAGTCATTGTGGATGATGACCGCAAGGAAATGATGCTACAATGACATATGGCCCTAATCTAAGTCACTGAGGTTGATGACCCCCTGACCATCCAAGTTTCTAGGCTGAAGGCTAAACACAATTAAGTTACATCGGTTGATGACCAAAGTTTCCACTTTACTATCCCCAGCACATTCACTGCTCAATCAATCAAAGTTCAATAATTACAACAATAGCAATGCTCACAAACTTTGTGGCAGTAAAATCCATTTCCTTCGGATATGTCCCCTTAATCGTTACTTTATATTTTAATATTCCCCCAGAAAGCAAACTAAAATTTCCAGAATGCATCTCCAAAGTTATTCGCTTGATTAAAGTTATTTCAAAATGCGGTTTCACAGAATTTAATAATTAAATAAATTTAAATGATTTAGCGAAATGTTAAAGAACAGTAAATTTTATCTCCCCGGACTCTTGTTTCTTCACAAATTTCTACGCAGCTATGATGTGAATTCAATCTCGTGATATTTATCTGGCTGGAAAAGAATTGTTACATAATTCATGTCCAGTTATATATCTTGTCTCATGATTTCACACTTTAAAATCTAATCTAGTCCTAAACGTTATTAACACTTGGATATCCTAATAATCTACGTACAAACCAAACAACTCGCCATATAATTACGATGTCATATCTCGTCATTACCATTTATGAATTTTGCACACCCCTCACAGACAAACCGATCATCACAACCATCGCTCTATATTTTGGACAACCCTGAATTTGGTTACACTGGTCCTTATACTCGAAGTTCATGGTTTCAAATGTTCAATACGTCCCCAATTAAACAACTTTTACAGTATTTCACAATACTCAGATCATTACCGGCTATTAATTTCAACTAAATCCAGCATTTTAACATTTTCCCTGGCCGAGAATACAGTACAATCTCAATTCCACGCCTGTCCCGTTATCACAGCTGAGGCCTCTCGCCCCCAAGTTCGCTTGGCAGTTACATGAAACACCTGGTTTATTCCAGCTGACTGGCTTCTCAAAATGCTCTCTTTAAACTCTGCCGACATAATTAAACAAATACGATATTCTAACCAACTAAACGCACAGATTATGCTTCAAGATGCCCACGCTAATTATACGCGTCGCCAATTAATACCGCTATGGATTTCTATGAATTTCTTTCCATTCCCAACATTACTAAATATACCTCGGGCTATCGTGTCCCGGCTTCAATGACAGGACTCTAACCTGATTCGCACATCTCATCTCAACTCATATAAAACATTCCTCGGACCTCCATGTCCCGGCTTCAATGACAGGTCCAACCTGATTCACAAATCTCATATCAACAAAACTAACCTCTGTTTCTCAGCTCCACAATTATCATCGACAAAGAACTGGAATAAAATCCTCACTAGAAATCTCGACATCTAACATCGCACAATGCATTAATCATGAATAACTTCGCATAAAGGATATCGTATTTAATAACTTGATTTTTACGAACAAAATGACTGAAACATTCTACTAGATCCTTTTATTGTCAGTCAGACACAGTTTAAAATGAGCCCAGAAAAACGTTTCTCTCCGTGACCAAATTCATCACCCTAGGTTCTTACCCGACAGCGCGCTTCCACTCGATTGAAAATGAGTGATCATGGATTATTATTATTAACGTCAAATTGCAGACAGAAAAATTTTACGTCGAATGAACATCTTAATTTGGCATCACAAAATATAGGCAGTACACTTCACACGGATGACGATCTACATTGGACGTGATATCACTTCGGAACCCTATTCAATAACTTTTTACAACATTATACGGCACTCGCAAGACTTCAAAAATTTATCCAAGTGGAAAATAAACAAATGACTCTTTTAGTCGTATTCTCACATTTACAAAACTTAGTAGGGATGACCACTGCGTCGTATATCCCCTTTCAAATACACTTTTAGAGATCATGAGACAAGATATAAGAGGTAGTAAGATGGAAAGTCACCTACCTCATGTAGTCATAGGGCTCACCTGCGACCCTGGTATTTTATTTAGCCATTTTTACATTCATGGCTGTACATATCATTATGTTTCTTCAGGTTTCCTGGAATAAAGCATAAAAAAAAGAAAATACCCTTCACTTGTTTGCTGAGCGCACACGATGGATTATAATTATTTCCGCACACGAATTACTTAATCACATTAGAATTTATTCAGTACTTTGACCGTCCTATCTGGTACAATTATTTCACTCAAGAAAACTATCTCCTCATGGAGTCAAGACCTAGCCAAACTGGCTGAAATCTGCAGTTGAACTCAGTCTACTTTCGTTGTTTGATTTCGCAGAGCAGCTCAACAATTTTTCGTCCGCTTTGTATCACAACTGCCGGAGAAGGAGACTTCGTCATGGCGTCCCTTCATATTTATAGCAGTTACCCCCTCTCTTCGGATCTGTCCCTTTGCCGCCAAGAAAATTTCTATAAATTTTCTGACTTACCTAAACTGTAATTTCAAGAGTTTTGAAAGTGACTACATGCTTGCTACATTTCTGGCGGTAGTGTTCATGGACATTTAAAATTTTTACGGGTTCGATTTGTGAGATGATTGACCCCCTTTGATAGGCACTATATTTTTTTGACTTGGCTTGGTTCACGCCATGTACACGCGCTTTGAAATAGTTCACAAAAATGACTTGAGATTCTTCCGCCGTTGACACGTGTGGCTGACGTCACGTACCCCAGAGCGTGGGACCTAAGGTAATCACCCCCTCGTCACGTGTCAAATCCATGCTATCAAGAATCCAACTTTTAGTTTAATTGTTACATTATACATAAAGTTCTTAGGGCACAAAGGTCATGGGTTCAGTACTAATGATTTCATTCCAAGCATTCAGTTTTATTTGCTTATTACTATAAGCTTCAGAACTGGCGTTCCGAATGGCGGGTTGTTGTTCAACAGCTCAAATGAAGTCTTCTGTATTCACTTTGTTGTCCAATAACTTCTGGCACTCTTTCAGGGCTTCTTCTTTTTCTTGCTTCTTGTTTTTCCCCCTTTGTCTTGTCTACAGTCTCACTTCCACTCATTTCCGCAGTGACTATCTGCAGTTCACTACTCGCTGAAATAAAACAATGCGCGGAGAAAAGTGCAAGAAAAACGAAGACCAGACTTCTCTGCCTGCGAGAACTACCGAACTACCGTAGGACCGAACAACGAGTTATTGGCGGCGCCACTGGCTGCCCTGCAAGTGTAGTCAAATGAATCACCGGTGGCGCAGCCGATGGCGCCGCCTGGCGGCCTAGTGTAATAGGAGCCTTAGCCTTCACTTGTTTACGTGAGTTACCCATTGTAATTCGATAAACTTTTGCAAATTACTTACAAATCACGATACCTTCTTCCAATTAAAGTACCACTGCACATGCACAGGTTAAAACACCACTGAATGCACACTTGAAATACACTTAACACCGTCTTATGACACCTTCGCAATGATAAATACTGGAGAGGCTCTCAGTCGCGTCTATACCACCATTAGGATGGAACCACTGAGGAGGAAAGAAAGCGGTCGTGGCCTTAAATTAAGTATCTTATTGGCATTTGCCCGGGGGGAGAAGTGGGAAACCACGGAAAACCACTTCGAGGATGGCTGAAATCGGAATCGAACCCAATTTAAAAAAATAGTAGGAATACGCAGAACCTAGACATCTCCGTATCGTTTCCTTCCTTCTGTCATGATATTTCTCATATAACTTAATTTTCCTACTTTTTCTTTCCTGTTTCTGCTCTTGTATTTAAATGTATTTTCCTTTGTTTATGTCGTTTATGTAAGTATGTGTTATATAGGATTGTACAGCTTTTATTGTGTATATTCGTGTACTTTGTAAATATATATATCTTTCATTTTAGATTAATATCCATTGTGCATAGCTCGGATGTTTGTAATTGGGCGTTATGCTGTTGCTGATCCTGAAGAAATAAATTTAAAAGTGCCATTCGACGCAGCTAACGGATTTTTCATCACCACAGCAAGTAGCGGAGATTCGCACAGCAGCGTGTAGAAGCGTGATCACTATCCGATGGCACAGAACCTTAGACGCGTACATTTGTAATAATTATTGTTCCTTCTGTGAAAGTTTTATTGCATAGAATTGAATCAAAATGTCACAAAACTATTATTATCACAGTTAAAATGCTAAAATGTCAGCCTTTACTTCTCTGTCGAAATCCGCTCGGAGAGCACCAAAACTTATCATTTTGTATCTACCTTCTTTCAACTTCGATGTTTACGCCGCACTATATTCCCCAGACCACCGCTACATTTTGTTGTCTATAACTTATTTTTGCTTCCCCCCCCCCCCCCTATTTATAATTCCCAATCGCGGCTACTGAAACAGACGCTCCAGTGCTTTTGAAAGGAGCGGGAGAATAGACATTGGGCAGTAGACTGATGGAGAATCCAAGGTCGTGTTTTCTTGGGATAGACCTTATTAGCGCGCCTTTCCAAGTTCCATCGGTCAGGCAGATGTAAGCATACACAGTACAGTCCCGATGATGTTTTAATTAATTGTATAGAGATAGCAATCACATCGGAAGTGACTGAGTACAGCTGACGGCATGCGGAGCTGTGGGGTTAGCGTGTGACCTCCGGATAGACCTGGTGCCGCCGTATGGGCGACCTGCGCGTGTATGAGGATGGGGTCATATGTAAGATGAAATCTAATGCTGAAGACTCACAAACACCCAGCCCTCGAGTCATAGGAATTAACTATTGAAAGTTAAAATGCCCGGCCCAACCCGGAATCGAACGCGGGAACCCTTGAACCAAAGGCAAGCATGCTACTCATTTAGCCACGGAGCAGCGGGTAATTGAACAAGCCCTATTTCGGGTTGATAAAAGTAGGCTATTATTTAAGGTACTGTATCTAGAGATATGGGGAGGATGCAGGGACCTGCAGGTGAGGCCACGGCCTTTATTTTGCCCCGTACACTATTCAGAAATAAATAGAAATAATATGTATTTAGCCTAATGTCACTCTACAGGACGGATTTGGAGAATCAGTCGATTTAAAAAAAAATGTACATTGAGGAATTGTCACTTGCATCTAGCAGCAGTTGAGCTGTAAACAATAGCCCACGACACGCTCCTCACAAAACACCTGCACCAGATTATTCAAAAATAATTACAGCAATGAAAATTGATACTAAAATAGCATATTTCAGTTAGAAAATTATACTTTCTTGATGTGTAGTCCACCTGAGATCGAATTATGCACACATTTTAGTGAACATTTAAACTTGTCACATGTTTATTACGGAAGCTAATATTAATGGTACTACAAGAGAAGCAAACATTAGAACGGGAGTACGACAAGGCTGTCCACTCTCACCACATCTCTTTAACCTGTTCATAGAAAATGCAGTTTGAGAAATGAAAGAGCATACTAATGGTATTCAGGTGCGCACTATCCACTTTGCAGATGATATTGTTCTCTTAGCTAAAACTGAAAAGGATTTGAGTAAGATGCTAAAAACATTCAACAAATCTTTAGAAAAATTTCAACTAAATATAAAGAAAACAAAATTCATGATAGTAGACAAAAAGAAGCCTACAGGCAGAAAACACTTAAAATTAAATAACACACCGATAGAACAAGTCACAGAATTATCCTATTTGTGTAGTGTAATTACCTCTGATTCAGAAATCAAGAAAAGTATAGTGGTAGCAAAACATGCCCCTCGAAACAAGAAAAACTTATTGTTAAAAAAGTATCTCAGTTTGGAGACCAGAAAATCATTTCTCAAGACCTTCGTTTGAAGTGTGCTACTGTATGGGCGCGAAACCTGGACATTGGGGAAACAGGAAGAAACAAAACTTGAGGCTGCAGAAATGTGGTTTTCGAGAAAATTTACAAAAACAAGTTGGATGGATAAAAAAGCTAATGTCCTTGTTCTATGGAACGTAAAAAAAGGATCGATGTTTATTAAAGGAAGAGGAAACAAAGTTCCTTGGACTCGTACTGAGACATGACTCTCTTCTACACACCATCATTGAAGGTAAACTACTGGGAAAGAGACCCAGAGGACAACCAAGGAACTCCGTCTGTGAACTGGCATGTGGTTCATATAGCAACACGAAGAGGCTAGCAGAAGTTCGTCAGACAAGGCATTGCCTTTAGATGATCATGATGATAACACATAATGGACAACAATGTATACTGCCAACAAGAAGTTGGTGTAGAAGCAGCAGCAATCAGCCAACTAAGTTTCGAACAAGCTCTCTCTACACAAAGTTAATAATAAATTAGGCTTATCTGTTGTGCTGTTTGATATTTTTCAAACTTCATTTGAATAGATTTTCATTTAATTATGTTCTTTTTTTTTTTCTTGTAATCGAATAAATTATTATAACGGAAACTTCGGTATCGGTTACAGAGTATAGTTCCGTTGATACCGAAAAATAAAACCAATTAAAGTTAAGTTCGAACATCTAAGTGGTGCATGGTTGGCAGTTGAACAGTCAAATAAAACCTATGGAACATTACTTTTTAATAATCCCGCTGTAGACAGGCCTGAAGATGGTTTTCCTTGGTTTCCCGTTTTCACACCAGGCAAATGCTGGGACTGTACCTTAATTAACGCCATGGCCACTTCCTTCCAACTCCTTGGCCTTTCCTATCCCATCGTAGCATAAGACCTATCTGTGTCGGTGCGACGTAAAGCCATTAGCAAAAAAAAAATAATCTTAAGATAACGAATACCGGGCGAGTTGGCCGTGCGCGTAGAGGCGCGCGGCTGTGAGCTTGCATCCGGGAGATAGTAGGTTCGAATCCCACTATCGGCAGCCCTGAAGATGGTTTTCCGTGGTTTTCCATTTTCACACCAGGCAAATGCTGGGGCTGTACCTTAATTAAGGCCACGGCCGCTTCCTTCCAACTCCTAGGCCTTTCCTATCCCATCGTCGCCATAAGACCTACTATCTGTGTCGGTGCGACATAAAGCCCCTAGCAAAAAAAAAAAGATAACGAATAATTCCTTTGTTTATAAAACTTGACAAAATATTGCATTACTTCTACCTGCTGTAATTACATTTATATTAGCTTTTTTGTAAGTTTATACATTTTATTTGGGGGACCCAAAATTTTATATTGGCAGGCCGGCCCGTATTGCAATCGTTTGATGTACTCCTCTACGGTTTTGCCTTTACCTAAAGATCGTACAGTAGTTTCCTCAGGTTTAATTATTTGCTGCTAACTGCTGAAAGCTGTGTTGCTCCTAGTCCTCTTCGTCACGTGTGCGACTGTGCCGCCTGTACCAGTTGTCTCGGTCACGGGGAGGAGGGAGCGGGTAAATCTTATCTGCCTCCTCGCAGCAAGTTCAGCACTGATAAGGTGAACCTGCCATGAAGACTGCGTACTTCGAACCACGGTAAGTTATACGCGTCCTTGCGTGGATCATCTAAATCAGGGGTTTCCAATTTCTAAGGGCTCGAGGGCCATATTGGAAATTCATGTTCACGGGCCGTACTTGCATAATAGGCTAATTTTTCGTAAATTTCTGCATATAGTAGGCCTACAAAAATACCATTATGAAAAATAATATGTATAATTCAATTGAAATAAAGGTTTGATAATTTTAATTACTTAGGTAAAACATTATTTTACAATTGCACAAAAGAGTGAAATTTGGAGCCGCGCTGAGTGGCTCACATGGTTGAGGCGCTGGCCTTCTGAAGCCAGCTTGGCAGGTTCTGTTAGATCAATCCGAAGGTGCTCAAATACGTCAGCCTCGTGTCGACTGATTTACTGGCACGTAAAAGAACTCCCGCGCGACAAAATGCCGGCACCTCGGCGTCTCCGAAAAACATCAAAAGTAGTTAGTGGGACGTAAAAACCAATCATTATTATCTGAAATTCGAAGTTTAAATTAAAAAATGAAAATTAATCCATTCAGATCAAATTAATTTTTTAAAAGAGGAAAATAATATTAAAGAATGAACTAGTTCGGACTTGGGTGTATAACGAATATAAAAATTAATATATTTCTGAACGACCTATAAAATATTATTTTGTAACAATTCTTCACATTATTTATTAACATGCTCTCGCGGGCCGCATTAAATGGCTTCGCGGGCCACATGTGGCCCGCGGGCCGCCATTTGGAACCTCCTGATTTAAATCAATGTCCGGCTCCATGGCTAAATGGTTAGCGTGCTGGCCTTTGGCCACAGGGGTCCCGGGTTCGATTCCCGGCAGAGTCGGGAATTTTAACCTTAACTGGTTAATTTCACTGGCACGGGGGCTGGGTGTATGTGCCGTCTTCATCATCATGTCATCCTCATCACGACGCGCAGGTCGCCTACTGGTGTCAAATCAAAAGACCTGCACCTGGCAAGCCGAACTTGTCATCGGACACTCCCGGCACTAAAAGCCATTTCATTTCATCTAAATCAATATTTAACATAACGTGGCGGTTCTCGGATCGAGTACTGTCCATGTTTAATGACTTTCCGGTACTGATTTGGAATTGAATTGAAGAAGGGTCGAAATGCCCAAATGTAAAATCGGAGAAGAACACTACAGATGTAGAATTATATGCTAAGCTGTGGTAATACGTAAAAATCCTAACAATTTCAACAGGGACACTGGCTATAATGAAGTAATACGTGGTTGACAGCCGTTAAGGATTTACGTCGGTAATTCTCTTCCCTCTCCTTTCTATATTGTTATTTCGTTTCGGTGTTTTCCAAATTCGTGCGTTCTTCATCACCAGTTGGTTCATTCCAAGCTATGTGTAATGCCATACTTTCATCATGTGTGTAACATCTCATTTGGAGCTAAAGTTGTCGTCAGCTCCCGCTTAGAGCGCTGTGCCAGCCACCTGGTGACGAACGAGCGTACCACTACAACGGTAAAGCATTCATAAATTCAAACCCTCATTATTGTAGAAGTCTTCCTCGTGAAGAGTCGAGATTTTCTTCTGAAGACGTGGAGCAAAGTTCTCAGCGAAACATAAAGAGTTTCACCTTGTTTTCTTGACACGACATAAGCCTTAAAGTCCATATCATGTCTACAAGTACGGGCCGTGAAAGCATCAATGGTTACAAAACAAGATTAGTTTTATTACATTGTAACAAATTAGCAAAAAAAAAAAAAGAAGGTAAATATAAGCATATTAAGCAAGTGTATTTGCAAAGAAGAAAATAGTTCAGTACAAAACATATGAATGAAAACTGAGATATGTAATTACACTGTTGGAGTTCTGGCGAATACGGGATCGTTTTCCTCAAGTAATTTTCTCGTCACCTGTGATGCGGTTTATGCAACCAAGTTGCTGCTACTCCGTAGTTGTTAGATCTTACCGTCGTCGTATAGTTTTATAATGCTCATCATCATCATCATTAAAACGTTTCCATTCCCCTCCCTGAAGGGGTGAACGGGCCACCTAGTAATAACGCCTACTGGAGAGATGCGAGGTTTGGAAAAGGAGTTGGGAAGTGGGTAAACGGAGTGATGTAGAGAAAGGAAGAGGGGAGGTTCGGTCTCTGTGCTGTTTTTCTTTTATTTTTATTCTATATTTATATTTTAAAGGGTATAATATAAGTTTGGTACTGCAGCATTTACATTCAACTATAATGATTGTACCACGGCCGACTGGAGCCGTCGCTGCGTTCCTTGAAACGTTCTCGACAATCGATTGTGAAGCCCAGCATAACGCTGTAATTGGAAAGTTTCTCCAAAATACCGCTGGAGCGCTGTCCACCTAAGTCACTGACATTGATGCAAGTGTAATGGACTGATATAATTTGGAAACAATTCTCTAAACCCGTGGGTTAATAAGCAAATATCGAGCTCGATTAGTGGGTGTTACTATTATTATTATTATTATTATTATTATTATTATTATTATTATTACTTTGAAGTGTGGCTATGAATTTGTTTACGTCTATTATTATTTACGTAGTTATGTACGGATTTTAATTGGTATAAGTCGTGGTCGTATTATTTATTATTTGTGTGTTGTATGATCTGTCTTGTGTAACGAAACATGTGAGGTTATGTCACGACACGTCTGCTGTATGTATATTAATATGACTTCATTTAACGTAAGAACACGTAATTAATAGTAGTTAATAGTAAATATGGTGTATAAACACAATGTAATGTTGAATAATACAGGGTAATAATCCAGAACAACGAATCTTTGTCACTATTGTTGTATAGAACATTCTACGTACGTAGGTTAATGAAGACTCGAGAAATGACGAGAAAACATGTTGTATCATACTTTTCTAGAAGCCTGGCCAGACAAGGTATATGAAGGACCGTCCTGGGAATTGTTAGCGAGATTTCTTAGCGAAAGTTGCTAGTCGAATTCAGTGTGTGAACTCATGTTGTGATTTTGCTTTGTTGGTAGTTGCTTGACATGTTAATGTGGCAGTCTTCTTCTTCTCCTTCTTCGTAGCAGTGTTTTGTTCAACATAGCAGTTCAGTGTGTATATAATTTGTAAATTAAACAGTGTGCACAGTTGACAGCTCCTGTGTGCGTCTTTGTAGTTACGACAACATGAAGCTGTGTCCCGCAAATTATACCGTATTTCCAGTTTTATTTATACTGTTTTGCTGTCGTAAGTGTTGATAATGGGTGCGAAATGTGATGCATTGTTTGTTTGTTATTTAGTGTTATGCGCTAATTAGTTTCTTTTTGTATAGTGGAGTGATTTGGTTTTTTAAATTGTGTTTACAAATCTTTGCCGTAACATCTTCCTAAACAAGAATTCTCCTTTATGAGCTCATTTGATTTTGTGTGTTCCAGGACAGACGTCATGAGACTACTTATTTTTGTGGCAATCTTCAGCGTCTTTGTGGTGGCAGCAGGCAGGTAATGCAGCTCTTGTGCATTGTTAGACACTGTGCGGATAAGATTAGATTTTCTGTGAAGAACACAGAACAAAGTAGCTTTCTTCGCAGTAAAAGAAGAACAAATTATTACGCATCGAACGCTGTCTGTTATTGTTTGTTTGTCCAACCCTTGTCCCGTTCCTCTACGGGGTCGGGTATGAGGTGTATTGAATCTCTCGTGGCGGGTTTTTATGACTGAATGCCCTTCCTGACGTCAACCTCATCAGCGGAGTTAATAAGATGAAATGGATGACGTGATATATGGTAGTAGGAAGGGAGAGCGTGAAACCCGGTGCCGGCACATAGCCTACTCCTGACGAATAGCACTAAGGGGTCTGCTCAAGGCTTAACGTCTCCATACGACGGACGAATCACCATCAACAGCGTCATATGCCCTCACTCCATATGAACACCACGGAGAGGTTTGGAATTTAATCCAGGCTTTTGGCACGCAATCTGGTGATTACAAATTGTATACCACCACCTCCCCTACCCTGCCGGCGAACAATCTGATGGTGAAAATGTTTTTGACCACCGGGACTCGAACCGGCTAACCTCGGTATCAGAGCGTTTAGACTTCAACGCCTTAACGATCATGGCCACCAGGTGGCTACTGTCTGTCTGTTATATCGGTCTAATTTAATTCAGGAGAATTCACTTAGCACACACTTATACTTGAGAACTGATGACATCAGATCCCTAAATAGTGGCTATTTACAAAGTATCTTGTCATCTTCACATCAGGTAGTTCGGCTCGCTGGAATTACCTGGGAGGGGTGCCGATCCTGATTGACCGGCCTCACTTTCATTTGGCATCGCACGCTCGTCACCTCACACAACACTTGCCCGCAGACAGGCTGCGAACACACGATCTGTTAGCTCGACTCCCGACAAGCCCGTCATTCACACAATAATTAACGTAACTGCTCCACACAGTGAACTACTCAACACATACAACTAAACAGCAACAACATTACAGTGGAAACCAGCAGGACAATACTCCTCACAACAACAATCAACACTGCTCCAAATGTACTAAGGATAACTGTTCTACACACAGTACTCCACTCAGTACTCCAAAGCAACATTTACACACAATACTCAACTCAGTACTCCACGGCCGTACACACACAATACTCCACAGTAGGCCTATACAGTCAGTACTCCACAGCAGAAAATGAAATGGAAAGGCGTATGGCTTTTAGTGCCGGGAGTATCCGAGGACAAGTTCGGCTCGCCAGATGCAGGTCTTTTATTCGACGCACGTAGGCGACGTGCGCGTCGTTATGAGGATGGAATGATGAAGACGACACATACACCCAGCCCCCGTGCCAGCGAAATTAACCAATTAAGGTTAACATTCCCGATCCTGCCGGGAATCGAACCCGGGACCCCTGTGACCAAAGTCCAGCATGCTAATTATTTAGCCATGGAGCCGGGCTCCACAGCAGTACACACACAGTACTCCACTCAATACTCCACGGCAGTACACACTCAGTACTGCACAGCAGTACACACCCAGTACTCCACGCAATACTCCACAGCAGTACACACTCAGTACTCCACAGCAGTACACACCCAGTACTCCACGCAATACGCCACGGCAGTACACACCCAGTACTCCACGCAATACACCACACCCAGTACTCCACGCAATACTCCACAGCAGTACACACTCAGTACTCCACAGCAGTACACACACGGTACTCCATTCAATACTCCACGGCAGTACACACACAGTATTCCACTCAATACTCCACAGCAGTACACACACAGTACTCCACTCAATACTTCATAGCAGTACACACACAGTACTCCACTCAATACTTCACGGCAGTACACACCCAGTACTCCACAGCAGTACACACACGGTACTCCACAGCAGTACACACACGGTACTCCATTCAGTACTCCACAGCAGTACACACACGGTACTCCACAGCAGTACACACCCAGTACTCCACAGTAGTACACACACGGTACTCCACAGCAGTACACACCCAGTACTCCACAGCAGTACACACCCAGTACTCCACAGCAGTACACACACGGTACTCCATTCAATACTCCACAGCAGTACACACACGGTACTCCATTCAATACTCCACGGCAGTACACACACAGTATTCTACTCAATACTCCACAGTAGTACACACACAGTACTCCACTCAATACTCCATAGCAGTACACACACAGTACTCCACTCAATACTTCACGGCAGTACACACTCAGTACTCCACAGCAGTACACACCCAGTACTCCACGCAATACTCCACGGCAGTACACACTCAGTACTCCACAGCAGTACACACACGGTACTCCACTCAATACTCCACAGCAGTACACACACAGTACTCCACTCAATACTCCATAGCAGTACACACACAGTACTCCACTCAATACTTCACGGCAGTACACACTCAGTACTCCACAGCAGTACACACACGGTACTCCACTCAATACTCCACAGCAGTACACACACAGTACTCCACTCAATACTCCATAGCAGTACACACCCAGTACTCCACGCAATACTCCACGGCAGTACACACTCAGTACTCCACAGCAGTACACACACGGTACTCCACTCAATACTCCACAGCAGTACACACACAGTACTCCACTCAATACTCCATAGCAGTACACACCCAGTACTCCACGCAATACTCCACGGCAGTACACACTCAGTACTCCACAGCAGTACACACACGGTACTCCACAGCAGTACACACACGGTACTCCATTCAATAGTCCACGGCAGTACACACACAGTACTCCACAGCAGTGCACACCCAGTACTCCACAGCAGTACACACACGGTACTCCATTCAATACTCCACGGCAGTACACACACAGTATTCTACTCAATACTCCACAGCAGTACACACACAGTACTCCACTCAATACTCCATAGCAGTACACACACAGTACTCCACTCAGTACTTCACGGCAGTACACACTCAGTACTCCACAGCAGTACACACCCAGTACTCCACGCAATACTCCACGCAGTACACACTCAGTACTCCACAGCAGTACACACACGGTACTCCACAGCAGTACACACACGGTACTGCATTCAATACTCCACGGCAGTACACACACAGTACTCCACAGCAGTACACACACGGTACTCCACAACAGTACACACCCAGTACTCCACAGCAGTACACACACGGTACTCCATTCAGTACTCCACAGCAGTACATACACGGTACTCCACAGCAGTAAACACACAGTACTCCACTCAATACTCCACAGCAGTACACACACAGTACTCCACAGCAGTACACACACAGTACTCCACAGCAGTACACACACGGTACTCCATTCAGTACTCCACAGCAGTACACACACAGTACTCCACTCAATACTCCACAGCAGTACACACACAGTACTCCACTCAATACTCCACAGCAGTACACACTCAATACTCCACAGCAGTACACACACGGTACTCCATTCAGTACTCCACAGCAGTACACACACAGTACTCCACTCAATACTCCACAGCAGTACACACTCAATACTCCACAGCAGTACACACACAGTACTCCACAGCAGTACACACACAGTACTCCACTCAATACTCCACAGCAGTACACACACAGTACTCCACAGCAGTACACACACAGTACTCCACAGCAGTACACACACGGTACTCCATTCAGTACTCCACAGCAGTACACACACAGTACTCCACAGCAGTACACACGCGGTACTCCACAGCAGTACACACACAGTACTCCACTCAATACTCCACAGCAGTACACACCCAGTACTCCACGGCAGTACACACCCAGTACTCCACGGCAGTACACACTCAGTACTCCACAGCAGTACACACACGGTACTCCACAGCAGTACTCCGATCTCTGGAATATAGTTTCTGGAAGCTTTTTCTGCCTTAAAGTATCTATACGTATCCTTCCATTGTTCCCTAAAATTCATATGGTTGCAAATTATGGTTGCCATCATGTTTTACTTAGCTGACCTTACTGTGTCAATGATTATCCCACTGCCTACGTAGCTGAATGTTTCAACCCAGAGGCAGCGATAAGGACCTCGCAAACCCTGCGCGGCTGGGGACATGACTGTTTCTTAATTCAGTAGCTGAAGAGCTACGGCACACAACACAGTATTATTTGTATTACAGAGGGTTATTCCAAACTTAGGCTGTCGTAGTGCAGTGCTTCTTTCGTCAATGGGAGTGCGATAGTTATTTCTGAAAGAATGTGGGTTTCTCAACCTGTTCCAATAATAACCATCCCTTGTTGCCACTCACAACAGTCAATAAGGCTTTTGAAGTAATCAGCCAGTTCTGAGAACACAGTAGTCAGCGAAGATGCGATATCAAAGACATCTTCCTTTCCTAAACTCTAAATGCTGAAGTTTCGAACCTGTTTATGACTCACGGCAGTCAGTGTATCTAAGTAAGGCTACGACCGACAGACGGTTGAATTGTAATTTATTTTGTTCTAGGAACCAGATTATTTCTTAATATTGTGACGGTCAGCGTGTTTTGGTTACTGTAATTGAAATATATATTTCTTGTGTGTGTGTGTGTGTGTGTGTGTGTGTGTGTGTGTGTGTGTGTATGTGTATGTGTGTGTGTGTGTTCTTTCCATATAAGTGTATTATTTCAATTCCTTCGGATTTGAAAACTAAATTATTTATTATTATTATTATTATTATTATTATTATTATTATTATTATTATTATTATTATTATTATTATTATTATCATTATCGTTGCATCGTTGTTGTTCATTGTAATAATATACAACCCTGTACTACGAAATTAACTTGTAACTTTCCTTGTCAGGAAACTAAGGGCCAATTTTCAATTATTGCGGGGCCTCCGAGCTTCTTAGCGTCGCCACTGCTTCAACCATTATTTGTAGACAGAAACAGGTTACTGGAGGCGTGCACAGCCGAGTCAGCAATGTGCGGAAGTACAAGCCGACTGAGCGGAAGTGACCACCAGACACAGAAAGCTAAGCTAAACTATCTTCGGCAGCCGTTTAAACATTAATTGAAGGAGAGGCTTTTTTGTTGGTCCCTGTCGTGCAAAAGAAGAAAGAGAAAAACAGAATGAGGAGAAGATTCTGTATACGTGAAATTGGAGGATTAATTATGATGAATTCCATCATTTGATTTAAGCATTGCATGGAAATGAATTAAAAATTATGAAGCACCAAACTTATAAAACGTAGGGTAAAAATGTATACAAAAGCAATAAATGACACCTACAATCAGTTTCCAGAGATTAATTTATTTCTTGCTAATAGCTGTCCTTCGTGGTTATATTTCTTTAATAATTTGACAGACAAGTATATTTTTGTACCACAGCAATCAGTCTTTTATCCTTCCTCTGCCTTCCATGATAATTTTTTTTTTTTTTTTTTTTTTTTTTTTGCTAGTTGCTTTACGTCGCGCCGACACAGATAGGTCTTATGGCGACGATGGGACAGGGAAGAGCTGGGAGTGGGAAGGAAGCGGCCGTGGCCTTAATTAAGGTACAGCCCCAGCATTTGCCTGGTGTGAAAATGGGAAACCACGGAAAACCATTTTCAGGGCTGCCGACAGTGGGGTTCGAACCTACTATCTCCCGAATACTGGATACTGGCCGCACTTAAGCGACTGCAGCTATCGAGCTCGGTCCATGATAATTAACAAGCACAGAAACAATTAAGCAATATAATAAACAGCTTCTGTATTGAGGTAATTCACTGAAGCCACACACATTAAATGAATCTTTGCTAGATGCCGGGCAAAAAAAAAAGTGATTGTGCGCATGCGCGAAGCCAGCTTCAGCTATGAAAAACGCCCCTTTGGCGATCTGTAAAATTTAGCTTGGCATAGCTTAGGTTTAGCGTAGTTTAGCGTAGCTTTCTGTGTATGGTGGCTTTGACGCCCGTGGCGTAAGGATTTCCTCGTCCGCCTCTCACTCTTGTGTTGTTTCTTTCCAGCCCAGTCTGGACATGGACCTGTAAGGGCACTATCTGTGAGAAAGTGGACTTTGGCTCGAAGAATAGTAAACCCCTGAGTATGGAAGAGTGCAGTCTGTTTTGTGACCCCTATGGCAATGTGTGGCCGCGCCCCACGGGACACATCAAGCTCAGTAAAGGGAGGGTCGTAGAGATCAGGGCCGACCAGGTCTCTGTGCAGTACGAGGGCCCCTGTCAACTGGAACTTCGTATGGAGAGAATGATCAACGAGTTGGGGAAGATATTTCAGGGGCACTTACTGAAGATGGCTGAGGAAGAAACCAGCGACAAGGTGAGGGCAAAACCCATCTCTGTTCACTTGCGGATCAACGACACGAGCAAGGAGAGGATCGAGATGAGCACTAACGAGAGCTACGTGTTGAAGGTACAACAGACTGCTGATGGAAAGGTGAGTCTTTTACAACAAGCAACCTCTATTTCCTCTTCGATTGCTTTTAAGGGGAAACGTGCGCTACTTGGACATTATGTGAGTTAGAATCATTAAACTTTCCCCTTCTTCTTCTTCTTCTTCTCCTTATTAATCCGTTTACCCTCCAGGGTTGGCTTTTTTCTCGAACTCGGCGAGGAATCCCACCTCTACCGCCTCAAGGAAAGTGTCCCGGAGCGTGAGACTTTGGGTAGGGGGGATAAACGGGCAAGGAGGACCAGTATTTCGCCCAGGGCCTCACAGGGGCCTTGTACGAGGATGGGAAGATTGAAAGCGATAGAGAAGAAAAAGGGAAGGAAGCGGCCATGGCTTTAAATTACGTACCATTCCGGCATTTGCCTGGAGGAGAAGTGGGAAACCACGGAAAACCAGTTCAAGGATGACTGAGGAGGGAATCGAACCCCCTGTACTTAGTCGACCTCCCGAAACTGAGTGGACCCCTTTCCAGCCCTCGTACCACTTTTCAAATTTCGTGGCAAAGCCGGGAATCGAACCCGGACTTTCGGGGGTGGCAGCTAATCACACTAACCACTACACCACAGAGGCGGACGGAAGTTTCCACACTGATTTAAAATACATTATACTTAGCTACAAACATTAATCAGTTAATCCAGGTAAAATGTTTTTGAAAAAAAAAATACTTTTTCCAAGCTTGAATTTCTGTGATATTGATGTACCTACCTACCTTTGTCTCGGCAAGGCCGAGGTCCTGGACCTCACAATTCTTATAGTGATGATGAAATGCCTGCAGGGTTTTCATTTCATGCCTAATTCGTTTTAAAAAATAAATTAACTTTTCAATTTGGAAACATCACAAAAAACTGTAAAGTCAATAAAATAACATATTTTGTAATTCCCTTGCAGGAAAATGTGGCAAGCTTCATGAAAAAATAAAGTCTAGGAAATGACAGTTGAATTTCTCAACACGCAACCTCGCAAGTATCTCTCAAATCAAAACAAACTTTCGGCGGTGATCGCTACGCTTCACCAACCGGAAGTGTCCGGCTCCATGGCTAAATGGTTAGCGTGTTGGCCTTTGGTCACAGGGGTCCCGGGTTCGATTCCTGGCAGGGTCTGGAATTTTAACCATCATTGGTTAATTTCGCTGGCACGGGGGTTGGGTGCATGTGTTGAATTCATCACCATTTCATCCTCATCATGACGCGCAGGTCGCCTAAGGGAGTCAAATCGAAAGACCTGCACCTGGCGAGCCGAACATGTCCTTGGACACTCCCGGCACTAAAAGCCATATGCCATTTCATTTCATTACCAACCGGAAGTGACGCTTCACAGCCTTCTCCAGAGTGTGATACCATCAACTGCGTGACTTAACGCACGTAAAGAGTTCAGAGAAGATGCAAAAAAAAAAAAAAAAAAAAAAAAAAGGGGGGGGGGGCACGGCATCTGACTGCATGTGTTAGGAATTTAGTGCACTTAGATAATGAAATTAACTAAATCCTTTTGGTGCTAGACTCCCTACATAATAAGCCAGCAATTTCAGCAAAAGTAAATAATCGTTTTGAAGAATTTCGTACACGTGCCCCCATAAATGTTAACTCTACAGACGAATTTGAATAGTTTGTTCTTCAGAGAACTGTACTCGTAATAGCTAATTATTTCACCTTCTTACCTTAATGTTAAGCCAGTATTATTTCAGGTGATATATATATATTGCTAGTTGCTTTACGTCGCACCGACACAGATACGTCTTATGGCGACGGTGGGACAGGAAAGGGTTAGGAGTGGGAAGGAAGCGGCCGTGGCCTTAATTAAGGTACAGCCCCAGCATTTGCCTGGTGTGAAAACGGGAAAACACGGAAAACCATTTCAGGGCTGCCGACAGTGGAGTTCGAACCTACTATCTCCTGAATACTGGACACTGACCGCACTTAAGCGACTGCAGCTATCGAGCTCGGTCAGGTGGAATAGACGCTCGGACTAGTGAGATTTGATGCGAGCAACAGCGGAACTTGTTCGTCCGTATCTATCTATCTGTCTATCAGTGTTCTCATTCCCCTAACCTGAAGGGGTGCGACGGCCCACCTAGAGGGTTACGCCCTCTCTCTGGCCAAGAGATGCGGGTGGTTTGGCGAAGTGTGATGGAGCAAGGAGGTGGGTAAAGGATGTGAAGAAGGAGAAGATGAGAGGGGTTTGGCCTCTTGGCTAACGAATAACTTTATTTTATTTCGTTATCATTTACATGAGCTTTTGATTATTATTATTATTATAATTATTATTATTATTATTATTATTATTATTATTATTATTATTATTATTATTATTATTATTATTATTTATTTTCTTTAATTTGTACATGTGCAATTAAGGGTGGTAGATTGGGAAAGGTCAAGCCCCACAACACGGAAGTGCCTTTTATTATTTTTGCTTTCGTTTTGTTTTTTCTGCTCTACAGAACGGGCGTTGTTACCGAAAAATACTTATATTCCGATCTGGGGAAAAATAAAGTAGAAATAAAAAAATCATGACTGGATATGAAATAATTAAATAATACAAAGTAGGAAAAATCGATAGATGATCCTTCTGTAACTGGAAGAGCAATGGGAGTTTGCCGACGATGATGTGCTGGAGCTTGCTCCCCCCTTCACTGTTCTGTTTGCTGACTCGATGCTGCAGTGTTCACTGAAGAGAGTTAGGGGTGGAGGCGGAATGAGGGACATGGTTCAGACAAGTTTTTCCAATGGGGTGAAATGCAAGTGAGTATTTAGGCCAGAATATGAAGTTTGAAAGTGGACATTGAGGGTTTGGTTTTCGGCAGCTTGTAGGTGTATTAGGACGAGAGGATGGTGGTAGGGGTGAATATTGTAGAGGGCTATGGCAACGAATCGGATTAAATCCTCGACAGTAGGAAGTTGGAAAAGAGAGCGGCTAGGACTGGTAGGTGAATAAGCAACGCCCAAGGACACAGATAAAAATGAATACAGTGAAATGACAAAATCAACACAAAAGCACAAGACAAGGTGCAGGCTACTGAAGCAGAATGGCAAAATATTTGCCACATGGACAAGGGACTGCAAGATCTACTGTACGTCCGCATGCTCGTCAGCAACGAAAAAAAGATCGCACACCTCGAGAATAAACACGGACAGTAAACACTGCAGGTACTATATTCACACGAATTTATACTGATTTTAAATGGTAGAGGACATTTATAGGAGTAAGGAAATAATAAGTTATGTTGAGATCCAGTGTGATACTATAGAAAACTATAAATAAAAAACTAAGAATCAAGCTTTAAATTCGAAATTTAAATGTATCTGTATCAATGCACGAAGTGTTAGGAATAAGTTTGAGGATATTATGCTTATTATTGATGAGGTTACAGGACTTGACATTATAGTTATAACAGAAAATTGGCTATCAAATGAAGAAACATCCTATTATAACTTACCTAGCTTTGAAACTTATCATCTAGCTACAGAGGGTACTGGAGGGGGACTGTCAGTGTATGCATCAAGAAAATGGACAACCTAAGTCATTAAGATCATAAACAGTTATCACAGTATTCTCCAAATAGAAGTATTTGGCAAAACCAGAGATATAAAGTAATTTCATATTAAAACCCAAAACAGAGTAATACTACTAACTTGATGATAGACCTTGAACTTGTATTGTGCAATACACGAAAATCAAATTCAATGCTTATAGGAAACGATAATGTCGATTTTTTAAAGCACTATTTATAGGAACTATATATCTTTATCGAATTGTTAAAAATTTTACCCCTACAATACACGGCTACCGGTACCAATAAGAATAACACCCACACCCTCGACTTTAATTGATTATATAGGCCTACACTCAAACTTTGCCACTGCTGATTACTATTTATATAATGTAATAAGTGACTTTAGTGATCATAATATTCTAATTCTAGAAGTAACAACACAAATGAAATAGAGTATTCCATTCAGTAATGAGGCAAATATGCAAACGAACATGAAAATAAATTATACCAAGCTAAATTACTTTTCACAAAAAATACATATACAAACCTATTTACTGACGTGAACGAAGCATACGACCGACTCTGTACTTTTATTAGTGAGGGACTTACTGTAGCAAGTTCAAATATTGGGCAAAAGTCGCCACGAAGAGATACACATAAGCCATGAGTAACACAAACATTCCTAGAAGTGGTAAAAATATCCTAGACGCAAAAACTAGAGCAAAAAAACCCCTTCAACTAGAACAATCGCCGAGTACACCATATGCTGCAAGGACGTAATGAAAATGAAAATATTGCTAAAAAGGTCATATTATAATCATGTAATTAGAAAAGAGGATACTTTTAAAAGAAATGTGGAAGGCAGTGAACCAGATACTTGGTGGAACTAATAGTAAACAAAAAGTTATAGAACTTGTGTATGAAAATGTCCAACACACTTCTAGTCAAGATATTTGTAAAGTTATTAACACATTTTTCATTAATGTAGTTGAAAACGTGCTTAAAGATATTGGTCCATATAACTCATCTTTGCTATCTAATCATACGATCTGAAACTCTTTATACTTTAGGCCAACATATGTTAAGGAAGTTCCACAAATCATAGAATCACTAGCCAACAAGAATAACTACACAGATAACGGAATAAATAACATACTCCTAAAGAGGTGTGTAAATCATCTGGCTCCCTTGCTCACTGAGATAATTAATTTGTCATTACAAACAGGAGTAATACCAGAAATATGTAAAATTGCAAGAGTGGTACAATTTCATAATTAAGAAAGGAACACAGCCTGACCCCAGTAATTATAGGCCACTATATATAGTATCTTCACTAGCAAAAGTACTTGAAGTAATAATAAAAAACAAGTCTTGAATTTCGTAATAAAACACACTTCTACTTTAAATTTCAGAATGGCTTCCTAATCGAACATAGTACACTTTCAGTTGCTTTTGACATAGTGTCCCTTAAACAGAATACATTAGATAATAATAATATTTTTATAGATCTTGTAAAGGCATTTGACACAGTTAACCATATCCTACTACTTCATAAATTAGCAGATACAAGAATTAGAGGAATAGCCTTTGAGTGGTTTAAAAATAACTTAACTGATAGGAAGCAATATGTTAATATCAATGAAACTAAAGGGCCCATCTACAATATTAAACATGGTGTCCCACAAAGGTCAGTGCTGAGACCATTACTGTTTCTAATATTTATTAATGCTATAGGTTATCTTGAGTTCACTGGTAAGATATTCCTGTTTGCAGATGATCTATTTATATTTTATGACAGCAGTTGCGAACAAAAGATTATGGATTATATGCAAAAAGATCTAGACATACTAACATCATGGCTGAACAAAAATGATCTAGTAATAAGCACCTCAAAAACAAAATACATGATATTGCACAAACCAACACAAATTATCAATACCTGTAATGTAGTAAAATTTGGCAATGAGCCCATTGAAAGTTTAAAGCGGTTTTCATATTTAGGCCTGGCTTTAGACAATAACTTAAATTGGAATGAGCATATCTCAAATGTAAAGAAAAAAGAATTAGTGTAATTGGAATACTAAAAACATTGAAGGACTATGGAATAAACAACCAACACTTAAGAAATATATACACCTCCCTCATACATTCACACCTTATGTACATTAATATGGGGAAATTGTAGACAGGAAGCTGTAAAGGAACTAGAATTACTCCAAAAGAGAGCTTTAAAAATATGCATGGATATGATTTTCTAAAACCATCTGTGGAAGTTTTTCAGGAAACAAACATATTACCAGTACGATGCCAGATTAAATACTCTCAAGTTTTATTTATGCTCAGGTATAAAATAATATGATTTCTGTTAAAACAGAACTACGGTACAGCAAAGATATTCACACGCATAACACAAGATCAGCAAACCAGTTTTACAAAGATTCCATTAACACTACCAAATATGGTGTTAAAAGCATTTCCTATTCGGCAAGCACAGCCTTTAACTATCTACCTCCAAAATTGAAAAAAATCAATAAGTTGTACAGATTTAAAAATGAAGTACGCAGGTACTTCTTTGAACAGTATTTTGGAGAATAAATCGATAACCACTGTGTACCTATTTTGCCACCTAATTTTAGTTTATTTTGAATATCTCCTTTTTTCCATGTGAAATAATAATATTATGATGTAAATCAATATTTGTAAAACATTCCTTGTTATATGTATACCTTATCTGTTAACTGAAAGCTGCCAAGCTGTGATTGTAAAGGGCAGTCCATCCTTGAGCCACAAGCTCACTAGGACATTCTATAATTAATTAATTAATTAATTAATTAATTAATAAATAAATAAATAAATAAATAAAATAAAATAAATAAATAAATAAATAAATAAATAAATAAATAAATAAATAAATAAATAAATAAATAAATAAATAAATAAATAAATAAATAAATAAATTTACCTCGGGTGCAGCATCTAACGAACATAAAATGTGGAAGAGGACCCAAAATAAAATAAAGTGAAGAGGGCAAGATCTTAATTTAACATTCGACAAGTTACTAGGTCGAGGTGACCAAGGCTACCAAATAAGAGACGAAATAAAAGTTGAAATCAAAATATTTCCTTAAAGAATAACACATTTTATGAATGACACTTAAATAACAAGGTTCAGAATTTCTTGCAATGTATTGCAAAATAAGAAAAGTCGAGAACTAATAATTTAATGTTAAATTAATTCATTAAAGTAGGAGTTACATATCCAGTTTTAAAATAATTAAAAATTATTATGAACACACACTCAGATAGCAAGCTACTGTAATTCTTACAATGAATCGAAAAATAAGCAAAGTCGAGAACTGACATAAAAAATAATTAATGTTAAGAGGTTCCATTCCTTAAAAGATAATACTACTGGCCAGCCAGTTCAACTAAGTACGCTACAAGTAATCTGGTTAAATTGAAATTTGTTTCCAGTCCCCCTACACAAATGTTTGAACAATCCCAGAAACATGGTAATACACAAAATTCAAAATGTAACTACAACAGCAATTAAAACTACACGGATAAATAATTAAATGAAATGACGAATAAACTGCAGAAAATTCCCCAAGCAAGTTACAGACTACAAAGTGCAATGCCCAAATACATACACAACAATGAACACACAAGAAATGGCAATATGAGCACAAGACACAAAATTACTTACCTTGGGGGCAGTAGCATTAAATTTTCGATGTGGGTGGCCCAGAGCAATAAGGAATAAGAGGACAGGATCTTAAATTACTACCTGAGGGGTTGCCAGGTCACTATCGCTAACTACCAAATAAGAGAAGAAATTTTAAAAAATCAATAATTCAAGCTTTACTTAAAAAGTTAGGAAGGAAAAATTCATGGATGATACTTAAGTAAGATTTAAAATTTCTTGCAATATATTGAAAAACAAACACAATCGAGAACAAATAATTTAATGTTAAAATTAATTCTTTGAATAAGACATTAAATATCTATTTTTAAAATTATTAAAATTATGAGTGTACACTCAGATAGCAACCTAAAATAATTCTTACAATGTAACAAAATAAGCAAGTTGAAGAACTTACACCCAAAAATATTCTTTGTTAAATTCATTCAAATAGGAGACAAAATGTCTAAGTTTAAAATAATTAAACTTATGAACACACACTCAGATAACAAGCTACTGTAATTCTTACAACATATCGAAAAATAAGCGAAGTCTGCAGCTCGCATCAGAACCAATAAATGTCAAATGTTAAGCGGATCCATACATTAAGAGTTAATCACACCACTGGCCAGTAAGCTTAACTAGGTAGACTACAATTTATTAATCTGACTAAACTGAAATGTGTTTCCAGTCCCTGTACATAAACATTTCAATCACCCCAGAAACACGGTCACATACAAAATTCAAAATGCAACGACAGAAAAAATTCTACACGCATAAATAATTAAATGAACAGACAAGAGAACTGTAGGAAACCAAAAAATATATTCCCCAAATAAGTTACAAATACGAAGGGAAAACAATATTAAATTTCCACAATTAACTGAACAACGATACACACACTAAAGCCTACAGCTTCAAACCCAAGCTAACATAATTCATTAACAACTGGCAAAGCCAACTGAAATATAGCGTACAGGGAGATAAAATAAAATAAATGTGACGTAATAAAGAAAGAGAAAAAAGAAAATACGGACATGAATAGACTGAGGAGCGTAAACGGAAGTACCTTTAAGGAATGGGAGAAACAAATTTCAGTTCCCTACAACCACAATATTACAATAATAATGTACGGTAATTTTTATTTGTCATTTCGTCTATCAAATTTTAATAAAGGACCAAAATGCCGGTTATAAAATTTAAATTTAATACGGCAATGTGCGAATGAGACAGGAAATAAATAATCCCAGAAAGGAGTAAAAGAATGATTCCATCACGAAAATAAACTAGCACACAGCATCATTCAATACATTAATAGCAGTGCAATAGAGACCAGAAACATGAATCAGGAAAACTAGAAAGAAATCCACAAACCAAAATTAATAATAATAATAATAATAATAATAATAATAATAATAATAATAATAATAATAATAATAATAATAATAATCCCAACAACATGTAAAAAAAGTTAACACGGCGATATTCTCAATTAAATTAAACGAATGGAATAATTTAGTTCTCATAGGCGCATATACCGATTTCAGGAATTACCGTACCCCATTATCAATTACAATAGTATTGTTAAATTTTACAAAAGTCTTATTACATTTTAAAGCCTTGAGGATTCAAATTATATTATTAAATTGTCGGATGCACAAGAAACCTCAGTCTAATTTAATGAATAAACCGTCCCCGACAGGTCCATGAAAAGGTAGGCGTAATTTCAAATTACAGTTGCGAAGTTGGCTTGATACAATTCTGACAGCATTACCGAAATTTCCCACAATATTAATGTCAATGATAGCGTGTTACTCAGATTCTTCTTCTCCAAATAATCCGGCAGTAGAACAGTTTCTAAACAATTAAAAAGATATTTGTACTTACATACTTGAGTGTGCAATTTAATATAATCCCATAGCTTACGTTCTTAAGTCATTTTGGGAATGAACCACACTCTCCCAGTAATTCAGAGTGAATGGTAAATAGTAAAACACGAATCACACTGGAATTAAGGCAGAAGCCTTAATTTACATGGCTATTAGCCTGGAGTATCAGACTCCATCCCATCAACTCTCAATCGCGTCTTCCACAAAGTTTTCCAACGGACACGGGTAGTTGCGTCCATGATGGGGCTCGACTTGTTCACCAGTCGCTACCAGCGAGCAAAGAGTAGCACACCGGCCTGTTCAAGAGCGATTTGCGCGCGCGCACAATCAACTCTCTTATTGAGCGAATGAGAATAATCGAAGGTATTGACGTAACAATAGCAGATAACAGTCTTGGATGAGAGTTGCAGATAAATTTCCCATTCACAAATACATATGTCCAATAAATGAGCGTAGTTTTAAATCATGTTACACAAAGGAAAAATAATATTAATGTTCCACAATTAATAGAACGACACACAAAATGGAGCCTACAGCTACCAAAGCCAAGCTATAATTAATTGACAGTAGCCAAGGCCAGCAAAATAACTGCGTCCACGGGAGATGAGGTAAGTGAATGTGACGCAACAAGTAAAGTAAAGAAAAAGAAACAAAACACGGACATGAATTAGACAGGGGAGCGTAAACAAAAAGAATATTAAAGAAACTGGAGAAACAAATTTCAATTCGCTACAACCACGGTATTACAATAATAATAATAATAGTAATAGTAATAATAATAATAATAATAAGATATAGTTGATAGAATTTAACATTTCATTTAACAAAAATTAATAAAGGACCATAATTCTTGTTACTAAATTGAAAGTTAGGACACCTTTCAAGTACGGTAATGTGCGTATGAGTCAGAATATAAACCCAACCCCGGAAAGGCGGAAAAGAACAATCCCATTACGAAAAACAAACCAGCACACGGCATCATACAATAAATAACGGTGCAATTAGGGACCACAAAACAAGAACCAGGAAATATAGAAAGAAATCAACCGACCAAAATTAATAATAATAATAATAATAATAATAATAATAATAATAATAATAATAATAATAATAATAATAATAATAATAAATCCCAACAAAATGAAGAAGCAGAAAATTTAACACAACGACAATCTCAATCAAAACAAATAGAATAATTTTAACACTCATAGGGGCATATACCGCGTTTCCGAATTACCCCGATAATTCCATTACAGTTCCAAGGTTGAATTTGATAAAAATCTTATTACATTTTAAAAATCTTGACGATGCAAAATTTGTCCATGTTATAAAAATGTCGGATGCAGAAGGGATCGCCGTTTAATTTAATAAATAAACCGGTGCTTAAAGGTCCATAAATAGGTAGGCCTAATTTTAATTATAGTTGCAAGGTTGGCTGGATAAAATCTTGACCATGTTGCCGAAAATTCCATGAATCCATAGAGCTAATTTTAATGACGTTACATGGCGACAGTTGTAGATAATGTCTTCGCTAAATAATCGACGGCAGTAGATATTCACCAAAATATAAAAAGTATCAGTACTCACATTTTCATCATATAGTATCCAATTAAAGTAATTCAATAGCTTACATCGTTAAGTCATGTTTGAAATCAAGCACACGCTCCCAGGAATTCAGAGGTCACATGTTGCATGAAAATACAAAAGTAAAATAAAATAGTAAAATTGAATCACAAGAATTAAGGCAAAAGCCTTAATTTACATGGCTACTAGTCCGGAGTATCAGACTCCATCGCACCAAAACTCAAGCGTGTCTTCCGCAACACACGCCAATCGACCTCCATCTTGTACAACGGCTCAAGAACAAGACCTCGGGAAGCCGCAAGCGGCCGTAGTTCACAGTTCAGAAATAAGTTGTGCGCATGCACGCCAGAATTGATTTACTTATCGAACGAATGGGATGATCGCAGCTAGACGTAATAATGGAACATAATATTTTCTTTTTTAATTTCATTTCAATATAGGCACCTGATCCAAGGCTCTTCTTGGTGCAATACAAATAAATTACAGTGTCAGCTATATTCACAATGTAATTACTAAATAAAATACAGTAAGTATATAATTTTACATGATGTAATAGATAAGATTGGACAAGCTTCCTAACCATAATTACCATACTACTTCAAGTATTTAGTTACATTATTCTTGAAGATAGATAAAGTTGGTACCATTTTTATATTTTGGGAAGCGAGTTATACACAGTTATAGAAAAATGCCTAAGAGAATTTTGACCATAACTAGTGGAATGAATCTGATTGTAGTGAATATTATAAATAATTCTTGTTTCATAATTATGAATCTGTGAATTGGTAATTACTGGTGTCTTTGAGCGGACTAATTTGTTTTGAATTTTATAGATCATAATTATAGAAGCCTTTATTATACGGAGGTTTGGAAGTGATAATATATTGCAATGTTTATACAGATCTTTAGTCGGTGTCAGAATGGGCAGTTTGAAAATTATTTTTAATGCTCTCTTCCTAAGGACTCTACCTTTCCAAAGAATTCTTTATTACAGCATGCCCAGACATGTATCATATAAGAGATGTATCTTTCAATAAGAGCATAGTAGATACCATTAAACAACCCACGAGAGAACTTATATCGCAATCTACTGAGGATACCAATCACAGGGATAATTTTATTACAAATAGTCTCCACGTGATTACTCCACGACAGATTTTCATCTATAATCAGTCCTAAGATTTTAGTACTGTGCACTTTTATTACTCTTTGATTGAAGAAAAGCACATTTTTATCCAAATTTAATACATATAAAGGTTTGTGAAATTTTATGTAGTTTGTTTTTGTTAGATTTATAGTTAATCGGTTGGAATTAAGCCTTGTTTCAAGTGATCGAATATCCTGCTGCATATTTTGTTCAAGTTTATGTTTGCTAGAGCCTGTATAAAAATATTAGTGTCATCAGCAAAACTTGATAGTCTTCCATTTAATTTAAGGTGACCAATATCATTAATGAAGATTAGAAACAATAAAGGCCCCAGCACAGAACCCTGAGGCACACCAATTGAGATCACCTGTACATTACTCTGATTATTACATGTAACAAACTGCTCCCTATTAGAGAGGTAATCAACAAACCAATCCAATGCAATACCTCTAATGCCTGCTACTTTTAATTTATGTAACAGAATTTTATGATCAGCTGTGTCAAAAGCCTTTTTAAGATCTATAAATAAAACAGCTGCTAACATACCCGAGTCTAAAGCTTGTTGTAGTTTAATAATAAGATCGTCAATAAAATTACTGGTACTCGAGTTAGGTAGGAAACCGTACTGAAATTGATAAAAATATTTATTATTTAACAAAATATCTAATAATCTTTTTAACCACTTGTTCTAAAATTTAGATAAAGGAGGTAGTACCGAGATTGGTCTGTAATTACTTACATCAAATTTATCCATGCCATTATAGATTGGTACAACTCTGGCAATTTTAAGTTTGGCTGGTACTCTACCCTCTGATAGAGATTTGTTAATTTTGTGATGTGAGGTATAATAAATTTAGAGAGTCTCTTTATAAGAATATTACTAATACCAAAACAGTCAACACTACAACTGTTTTTAAGATTATTAATTATTTGTTCAATTTCATTTTCATTAGTAGTGGTTAAAGATAAGGATTTAGATGGGCCAGGTTCAAGGTGAGGGTATTTACACTGAAGAATGTTCTTAGCTAAAGACAGGCCCATATCAGTGAAACAGTCATTAAATATAGTAGAAATTTGACTGGAATCAGTCACCAACTTATCATTTACTTTCAGTTGTATTTCTTCATTGTTACTGTTATTAGTTGTTAGGATATTATTAATAAGTTTCCACTGATTATTTGTGCTGTTTAACTTATTGATATAATTATTATTTTCTAGATCGCTTTTCATTCTAGTAAAGCGTTGCGTATGTCTTTATAGTCTTGTATTAACTGCTGTGAAAAATAGCCACATCCCATACTAAATCTCATCTGTTGTCTTTTAATTTTATAATATAGATTTAAATACATAATAGATTTAAATACATTTACATTGTAAATTGCACCAATTAAATGCCGTTCCAACAATCGATGATTAGGTGGGAATAAAATCTCAGTACCGGGCGAGTTGGCCGTGCGTGTAGAGGCGCGCGGCTGTGAGCTTGCATCCGGGAGATAGTAGGTTCGAATTCCACTATCGGCAGCCCTGAAGATGGTTTTCCGTGGTTTCCCATTTTCACACCAGGCAAATGCTGGGGCTGTACCTTAATTAAGGCCACGGCCGCTTCCTTCCAACTCCTAGGCCTTTCCTATCCCATCGTCGCCATAAGACCTATCTGTGTCGGTGCGACGTAAAGCCCCTAGCAAAAAAGAAATCTCAGTACACAAGCAAATATGTCCAAATAATTATGGTTGTCCATATTCGTGTCACAGATTCTCCCCTCCAGAAGTCAGAACGCAGGGGAGGTGAAAAGTTTAAAACAGTGGCTACCAGGTTATATGGTACAACTTCAATGTCGAAACAAAATCTTCATATGCTAATTACAGAAAGTGACAGTCCAAAATTGATCAAGTGGAATTAACATGGAATGGTCTTACTTGGTTGATAAAAGTTATATCTTCACAATATACTGCTTGATAAACACGTTAATTGTGACCATAAGAGATAAAACGGGTCAGCGTCACATTACACACCACACAGGTTGACAGTACATAACGTAAAAGTTTAATCACACCAGTACAGAGCGCAGTAACCAACCATAGGTAACACACATTCTTGCTCTCCGATCAACAGATGCACGGGTGTAATGTCGCGCGAATAAAACTGGAACACTACACACAAGAGCAGAAAGTAAGGGACCAATTGCAGTTCTACAGATGACAATGAACCAAAATGGCTCCACCACACATGTTAAGGACCACATAATTTTTCCCACCAGGTTTCCAGACCCGTTTTTCAGCAATGTTTTAGTAAATTTCGAGGGGTAATATTAAGTTCCACAAGCCTACAGCGACGGGAGGTAACTTCTCCGAATTTAGCTTAAGTTGAACATACAATGAACATTGTTAACATAACCAAGTCAGTTCACATTGTTGGTATTAACATTTGAAAGATCACCAAAATAATGATAACGATATTTTACATTTCCTTGCTCGCGTGTAAGCCGATATGAAATAATTTCCTTAGATTACCATTTTATGTGCCATAGTATTAATAATCCAACATTTTTTGATTAAGAATTACATATTAAGAAAGGGGAAATAACTGAAATGTTCCTAAGAATTAACATACTAATATCAAGAATAAAACACAAGGGAACAAGGTAACAGTTTTGAATATTTAAGATGGGTCCTGGAATCCAATGGTAAGTAATAGTAAATTTAGATCACAGTGAAATCAACTAAATTTAAATAAACATAACCAGAACATCGAACAACAAGTTACCAGGACGAAGACCATAATAGAATAGTTTAGTTACCACATACATTTACACGAATTACTTAGCATTCCTCCACATCATACATAGTTTCATACGTCAGTACACACACTAGTAGGATGCCCAAAGCAATAATCAGAAACTAATGAAACGAAGGAGGATACAGGGAGAGAAACAATCTACACAACACCATTCTACTCAATAACCAAATAACCCAGAACTTAAAGAAATGCAGATAAAACAAACATAAAGAAGACAAAAAGTATAGTAACCCAAATCATCCGTAACCATAAGAGCAGAAATTACATGGAAAATCGACCAAGAATAAAGGAAGAAGCAATGGCAATAGCTGGAGAGTTAGTCGGCATAATAATTGGTGTAGGGCAGATCTCAAAAGTGTGTCCGCGACGATATCATGCAACAGTTACCAAGGTCAACAACCACATGGCATGTGACGATTACAATCAGTATACCAGGGAACAACGGACAAGAAAGGAAAATGCTATTCCAGTACCAGCCAGAACCAGCTCAACGCAGCATAAATAAGGGCCAAAATTCAAGGAAACTTCATCTCCATATAAATAATCTTTGAAAACAATGAGCACAGGTGTTTTATCAAGACCATCAAGTGTTCAAGAGAACCTCTGGATAACCCAGGACTAATAATATGGTGGCGTAAAGACAGTCCACCCTGTGAGATTATGCGAGCCTACAGACACTCTTACAGCCAGTCGGAATTCACAGAATATAGTAAGACATAAAGGATGCAGAAATGATAGATAACACGAAAACCGAGCTCTAGAGTTGATGGAGAAGAACCTTCAAACAATCTATTGGGTCCCATACCCCAATGACAAAAAAGAAATTTTAGCAACTGACGTGGAACTACCCTAAATGATCCCATACTCACTGGAATAGAACCCAGAACAGTTAGGTGATAACCAGTGACAATATAAAATTGCGAATACATGCAGGGTTGAGCTAGAAGCAGCAGTATTACAAGAGGTTAAATAATTAAACCTGATGAGGAACAGACCAAGGTCTGCAATAAGAAAACGATTATGTAGATAAGCTCGATCGGAGACTATATATCAACAGCCCTAGGGTGCAAAGGAAAACTTCTCAGTACACAAATTTTTCATATCTGACCCACCGATGTCATCTAAAAGAAACACAAGTTCTCATATCCCAAGATATCAAATGAAGACTTGTTCGAAGCCAGTGTACATCCATGAAATGACCACAAATGCCCTAAATGGACCTCAGAAGAATTCTGGGCTAAAAATAGTGTGAACCAAATCACCAGCGAGACATCCCATACTGACTCGCAATCATCTTGCCTACCTCTAGGATTCCAAGGTTAAATAAAATATACCAGCCAAGACATGGACATACGATAACAGGTTGGCACCAGGTTACACTAGAGAAGACTTCATATCAATCTCGAAGACCCACAATCGACTAGGCGAATAACCTTACACACCAGGGTGACAACGTTTACAAGTTACACTCCCATAAACCATAGCAAAATAAACAGGAAGAGAAGAATTAAGGAAACGGTTTAATTTCAGAGCACAATTTCACAATTACTAGGTAAAGAAATATATCGATGACTATGTGACAATCGCGATACCCACAACCAAAGTCCTAGAATGAAAATACAGTAAAAACGAAGGGTCGTTAAAACTATAAGCCAGCTGTGCTCCACACCAGAATCCAGAAATGAACCCACACAACGACCAGGAAGCACCAGCAACAACATATAGGTACAGCGACAAGAGGTAAGGATGACCAAGAATCAACACATGCAGCAACCAACCAGGACTGTCAATGAAATACAGGAAGAATGAAAAATTCACTCAACCACATGGCCAAAACTGACATCATTAACCAGCACAAGATCACACACATGCGTGACATTAGTCACACATCATAAGTAGCAGAGAATGAAATCCCAGAGCAGAAATACAGCACACAGACACCCAACAGAAAATATGCAAGGGGAAGAAGCTAATCCACTATGACTAAAATTAACCAGGTCAAGGAAATCACAGATTCACCAAGAAATTAAGACCATACCTCATTACAACCAGACCACCTAAGTGAATTACTGTACATGAAGAAGGCACACGGGAACAATGAGAAGAAAGGAAATGGTACCAAGACAGGACATCACATGTTTAACATCACCAGCAGAAATTAATAATCCCACAAGAGAATTGACAGCACTACCTCACATGGACACATCAAATAAAAACATAATATAATCTAAGATGAGCCATACAGCCATAGTCTATCACATTTCAATCAGGAAGTACATTCCAGAGTACATGAGAACAAGAACACTGCCCCAAGTTACATTAATAATAGTAAACATCAAGAGATCCATGTGAGATTCTCATGAACACACCATTATCGCATTATATATTCATTCAAGAGTTCAATACAGGCCTATAACAAGACCATACCAACAGCGGGAATATGCACAAGACCCCATAAGGGAAAATATGAAGAAACTCCCACAGCACATGTCCCAGATATGAACTAATGTACACAAGCAAGTATCGTCAACAACATGAGAACTCACCATGTCAAAAGAACTCACAATAGTAAACATGACACTAGTAACCAGGGCAAACCAGAACAGCAGAAATGAATATGAAAATAAATATCACCATGGGTCAAGATTGTAAACAAATATTATACCATCAGTCGAAACAGCAAGGTGAGTAAACAGTCACTCGAAACGAAAATGTAATTACGACACGACACAATCTGGACCACAAGAGAAGCTGGAATAAAGACAAGTTTTAGAGGTTAAGTAAGGGTCACAATAGTTGTTCCAACACCAAACACAAATTTTTCAAGTAAATTTCGCGAAGGACAAGCACAGCAATTCCTGCAAAACCATGAGTATAATAAAAGACATGTAGATCATAAGATGAAAGAACTCAATGCATTAAAGTAAAATGTAGAAGAAAATTCATTTATATTAAATGTAAAACCAGATCAAGTAAATAATTTGAATATATTCACGAACAGAATGAAATAATGGTCATCGACTCACCCAGAGATGGCTGGTACAGAATAAGTAGACCCTAAAGACCAACTAGATTCCATGAACACTATATGCAGCTAGTAAAACAAGCTTCAAGTGCACACATGGTGAACCAAGCCATACAATACTTCAAAGCCGAGGGGGTAGCAATAAGGAAGTCTCGATCACACATGAAACAAGCATAAAAACAATTACTTGGATACACTTCAGTTTTACAATATTTAGGTTTACAATGCTTGTCTTATTTGGTATCTAGCAACGTTGACCGGGGCAACTTATCAAGTTTAATGGTACAACAGCAACATGTGTGGCAACCTGAACAAGAGCTGTAGTTCTGACAACCACGCTCTGCTACCACAAGTACTGCAACGCCCAAAGACACAGACAACAATGAATACGTGAAATGACAAAATCAACACAAAAGCACAAGACAACTTACCTTCGGTGCAGCACCTTACGAACATAAAATGTGGAAGAGGGCCCAAAATAAAAGAAAGGGAAGAGGGCAAGATCTTAATTTAACACTCTACAAGTTATTAGGTCGAGGTGACCAAGGCTACTAAATAAGAGACGAAATAAAAGTTTAAATCAAAATATTTACTTAAAGAATAACATTTTTTATGAATGACACTTAAATAACAAGATTCAGAAATTCTTGCAATGTATTGCAAGGTAAGGAAAGTCGAGAACTAATAAGTTAATGTTAAATTAATTCATTAAAATAGGAGTTAAATATCCAGTTTTAAAAAAATTAAAAATTATTTTGAACACACACTCAGATAGCAAGCTACTGTAATTCTTACAATGAATCGAAAAATAAGAAAAGTCGAGAACTGACATCAAAAAATAAATAATCTTAAATGATCCCTTCCTTAAAAGATAATACTACTGGCCAGCCAGTTCAACTAGGAACGCTACAATTAATCTGGTTAAATTTAAATTTGTTTACAGTCCCTCTACATAAATGTTTGAACAAACCCAGAAACACGGTCATACACAAAATTCAAAATGTAACTACAACAGCAATTAAAACTACACGGATAAATAATTAAATGAAATGACAAATAAATTGCAGAAAATGCCCAAAACAAGTTACAGATTACAAAGGGAAAAATATTAATGTTCCACAATTAACAGACCAAAGACACACAATCAGCAGCCTACAGCTACCAAAGCCAAGCTATCATTAATTCATAGTAGCCAAGGCCGGCAAAATAATTGCGTCCACGGAAGATAAGGTAAGTTAATGTGACGCAACAAGTAAAGAAAAGAAAAAGAATCAAAACACGGACATGAATTAGACAGGGGAGCGTAAACCAAAAGAATATATAAGAAACGGAAGAAACAAATTTCAATTCACTACAACCGCGGTATAATAATAATAATATAGTTGATTGAATTTAACATTTCATTTAACAAAAATTAAATACAGGACTGAAATACTTGTTATTAAATTTAAATTTAGGAGGCCTTGGAAGAACGGTAATGTGCATATGAGTCTGAATATAAACCCAACCCAGGAAAGGCGGATAAGAACAATCCCATTATGAAAAATAAACCAGCACACGGCATCATACAATAAATAACGGTGCAATTAGAGACTACAAAACAAGAACCAGGAAATATAGAAAGAAATCCACCGACTAAAATTAATAATAATAATGATAATAATAATAATCATAATAATAATAATAATAATAATAATTGTTACGGAGATATCCGTGGTAGTTAGAGGTGAAAGAAGATGCGGGCTGGAATAGGTCTCAACTACAGAAGTTCGAAAGATGAATTAAAATTTCAACAAGGTTATATTTTCAAAACTTAACAATGGTAACATAGAATTTGAAAACTTAACAAGCCAACAACCAGCCAAAAATCAAATACAGAAAAATTACAAGAGTTAGAGGATTATTACAAGGTCTGGGCTTCGAGCCCCACAATCACAATCCTTGAGCTATTAGCCCAACTTTACCAAGGTACAAAATGAACAAAGGGGCAGAAAACCCCGTCATGCCAAGGAGCACTTGCTCCAAATTACAAAGTTAAGCCTCCTAGAGGCACACAGAAATCAAATTTAGGAAAGGGCAGACCCGCTCTCAAAGTTCAAGCCTATCAAAGGCCACGACGAATTTTACTTCTATCTGCCCTCAAGGCACACAAGGAAACAGGGGTATTTAATACCCAACCTACAGGGCCTTCGCCCTGAAAATAAAACAACAGGTTAAGTTACTGGCCCAAAGTACAGAGAGGACTGGAGGCGTGAACTTGCACTCCAAATACACTTTTAAAACCTAAGTGGCTCTAGGCCAATACACAGGGGCTAGTCCCAAGCTAGGGAGATGACCCGTATGAGAAAACTTTCATACATTAAGGAAGAGAAGAAACGGTTATGAAAACGTAGTCACCTCAATTTCAAAAAAGAAGGGGAGCTCGAGAGGGTACAGCACTCTCTATCCCCACTTTACAGTAAAAGATATTTGTAGTTTTACACAGACAGAAGAGGAATTTACATTTTAAAGTGGTAGGTTACATATTAAAAGGTTTCGAACCCTCCCCGAGAGTTAAACTGCTGAGCTAGCGAGAAGTAAAGATGTTAACAGGCCATTACCTTGTTGAAGAGCTGCTGCTTGAAGAAAGAGGCGCTTCCCGCCCCCTGCTACATATCCACACACTACGTTAGATGTTACTGAAGTGGCCCCCAGAGAAGAAAATCAGCAGTTTTTATACCCTCCTGGAAAATTTGAGACCTTTCAAGAATGAATAGACACACCCCCTCAACTTTATTGGATAGCTTAGAGCTACATATCCATATCGAAGAAGACATACACTATTGGTCAAACATTAATTAAATAAATTCGGGATTGGCTGAGTTCAAAACTGGCGGACAGAAAAATTAATATTGCCAACCCAAAAAATAAAAGAACAAAATGTAGTAAAGACAAAACTTAAGAATACAAAATTTCTTCAAGAAAGTTTATTCCTTCGCACCAGAGTGCGTAATCATAGATTTTAGTAGAGACATCTGGTAGAGAACGTCCACACTTCTTGATCAATTACAAACAAAAACACATCAAAATTCACACAGAGCCATCTTCGGAGAAACTGTTGAGTTAATAGAGTTTTTTATAGTTCAGGCTTTCTCCTGTAGAGGAGTTTCAACTGGCGCAATATTTGAACTAGCGGCGTGGAGGTGTACCGCCCGGTATAGACCTCCCCCCCAAAAGTCCTTCCAAGGGGTGACACCGAAGAAAACAAAGTCCACGTTTTTGCTGATGAGTTGAAGAATTTAGAAGAGAAAATATAACATTTCAGTCGGAGGTCTCAGATGTTGTTTGATATAGATGGGTGCTACTTATATTAAGTCCAGTTTTAGAATTCCTTTATAGTAGCCGAATTGCGAAACAAATACATTAATTCATGGAAGAAAATTTTTCTTAGTCCACGACAGGTAGATTTGAAGCATTTATTAATGCAGAAATAAAGTGTCCATGTAGCAGAAGAAGTACATTGCTGCCGATCACTTTTGACAGAAAGTCCAGCCGCCGCTACCTGTATCCCGAGGAGGCCGCTCGGACCCCTCAAGTACCCTGAGATATCTCTCTCCCGCTACTATGAGAGGGATAGTCGAGGTGAAGCACGCCGCAGACGCGACGATTGTTTATAGTCCAGGAGCAGTTTGCGGGTGATGCGTCTCACATCAGCCTTGGCCGGAAGGAGGGCTCCGGCTCGCCGTACACTGGTCGACCTCACTGGGGTGGAGTGGGCCCGTACTCCACCTCAGTGGCGGTACGTCGCCGCACGGCTGCGGGGGCACTGAAACAGTAAGATCTCGGCGGCAGAATTTTTGTAGCAATATAATGTTTTAGGGTACTGTCTTGGAGTTGAGGCTGAGGGGCCAGCGGCGTGGAAACTTTTATTTTATTTCTTTTATTTTAATGCCACTGGTGTGGTTTAGCAGGAGACGGGAGCTAGGTAATGGCCATACGGAGAGGACAGCAGAGTAACTTCAGGGAAGGTTTCACAATATTTATACAGAGCAGATAAAGAAAAAACGAAATGTAAAACTATAAGGGGCAGAAGGCCTAGGATTTAGAGAAAAATATAACCTTTTGGGGTTCTTACAAGATGTTAAAGATCCGATGAGCAAGTAATTTACACAGGTTTCACCTGGGACAGGTGAACCCTAAAGATTCTCTCGGTGGCTGGATTGCTCACTAACAATGTCACCGGCGTTAAAAAATCCAAGACGGTGCACGGCCCATGAAATCTGGGGGCAAGCTTGCCCGCGGGAATAAAATTCTTGACCATAACTTGGTCGCCTACTTTTAAATTGGTGGGCCTCCGTCCACGATGATATCTTTCTCTAACCTTTTCAGGGACACTTTAAGATTGGCCTTAGCCTTCTTCCAATGATCTTTAATGTTACCTGGATCTTTTGCCTCAGGTAGAATATCATTAAGGGACCAAAGGTTAAAGAGCGGCGTGTTGGGTACAAACTTGAACATCAAAGAAGCTGGAGTAAATTTATGGGATTCATGAACCGCCGAATTCAAAGCAAAAGCTAACCAATGCAGGGACGTGTCCCACCTAGAATGATCGTCGTGATGATAGGCAATAAGAGCCGACATCAGATTACGATTGACCCGTTCAGCTAGAGATTGTTGAGGATAGTAAGCAGAGGTAGTCACATGAGAGATGGACAGATCAAAACATAATTTACGAAAGAGATTGGATGTGAAAGCTTTAGCATTATCTGAAACAATATATTGACACGGACCAAAAGAAGCGAAGATGGAATTTTAACAAGAAATGGTGGACTGAGCGGTAGCCAGCTTAGTCGGAAATAACCAAGAAAATCTGGTAAAACCATCTACACACACCAAAATGAATTTGTTGGCGTGTCCCTTTGACTGGGGGAAGGTTCCTACGTAGTCGATATAAAGACGTTCCATGGGGCGTGAGGCTTGATGGGAAGACAAGAGCCCTTGCTTAGTGGACATGGAGGGTTTACTAAGCCAACAAGATTTACAAGATTTTACTAATTCACGAATTTCGCCGTCCATACCTTTCCAGATGAACATTTCTCGGATCTTTTCTCGAGTTTTGAAGATGCCTAAATGCGCCCCTAATGGGGTCTCATGGTAGTACTTGAAGATCATTGGTACAAGAACAGCTGGAACTACAACTTTCATCTTTTGATCATGCCTCGACGGGCAACATACAACACCATTCCTCAATACGTAAGGGACGACATGTTCCCCAGAAGAAAGGGTTTCCAAGATAGGGGCCAGCGTCGGATCTTCACGTTGATATTTTTCAAGATCCCTAAACAACATGGGAGCATCCGTTAGTATGGCATTTACGCCAGCAGGTATGGACTCGGGAAGTGAAGAACAGTCTTCCTGTTCAAGGGCCTCTACATCATTAGAAAACATACGGCTTAGTCCGTCTGCCACAACATTTTCAATGCCTCTAATATGCCTAACGTCAAATTGGAAGGCAGAAATTTCGATGGCCCAGCGGGCTATGCGACCAGTACGACGCGGCCTAGCTAAGACCCAGCTTAAGGCTTGGTTATCAGTCTCCAAGTCGAACTTGACATGTTCCAGATAGAGGCGGAACTTTTCTAGAGCAAACAAGACAGCCAAACCCTCAAGTTCATAGATGGAATACTTGGATTCCTGGGCGATAGTGTCCTAGATGCATAGGCGATGGGTCGCCTCCCTAGTTCAGTCTCTTGAAGAAGGACTGCTGCCACCGCCGACGACGACGCGTCGGTTTGGACGATGAATTTCTTCGAAAAATCAGGCATGGCCAGAACAGGGGCATTACACAGAGCTAATTTGAGATCTTCAAAAGCGGCTTGTTGAGAAGGTCCCCACTCAAATTTGACGCCTTTCCTACGAAGTAAGTTCAAGGGCGCCGCTCTATTGGCGAAATTTGGAATAAATTTCCTGAAGAAATTCACCATACCAATGGACCTAGCGATACCTTTGGTGTCCTTGGGAGGTTTGAAATCACGGATGGCCTGTTCTAGAATGTCTACAGCGACACCATCGGGCGACACAATGTGCCCTAGAAATGGCATAGAAGGCTTAGCAAAAGCGTCTTTGGACAGCTTAACTGTTAACCCTGTCTTACGAAGACGATTAAGGACCTCTTTCAGATGATCGAGGTGTTCTTCAAAGGTCTCAGAAAATACGACGACATCATCAAGATAATGGTATAGGTACTCGAATTTGATGTCGGAGAAGACCCTATCCAGCAATCTCGTAAGCACAGCTGCTCCCGTGGGGAGCCCGAAAGGCACGCAATTGTACTCATACAAGTTCCAATCCGTGGCAAACGCTGTAAGATGTTTAGATTCTTCAGCCAGAGGTATCTGACTATAAGCCTGATTAAGATCTAAGATGGTAAAGAACTTAGCCTTTCGAAACCATGAGAAACAAGAGTGAAGGTCTGGAAGGGGTTCAGATTGTACCACCACCTTCCGATTGAGAGCCCTATAATCAATCACAGGCCTGAAGCCACTTTGGGGTTTCGGAACAAGAAAAATAGGCGATGAATACGCCGACTTAGAGGGCCGAATAACACCATCTATCAACATCTCATCTATGATTTCCTTCAAAGCCTTCATTTTGGGTGGAGACAGCCTATAAGGTGGAAATCGGACCGGAATCGAATCAGTCACCTCAATCTTGTATTCGATAAGGTCAGTAACACCAAGAGTCTCGGAGAAAACATCCGGAAACGACTGACACAACTTACGAGGGTAGGCGAAACAGATGAACACGACACAGAACTACATTTTAATAAAGGTATTTTGGAATTACTAGCAAAATTGAAAGTGCACGACTTGCTCTGAATGTCGAGCACTAGACCAGAGTGAGACATGAAGTCCGCTCCCAATATAATAGGGCAAGACAAGTGCTTAGCCACAAAAAATTTAACTTTCCAAGTAAATTTGGCAATTCTAATTTTAGCATACAGAAAACCTACAATTTCTAATGGAGAGGAATTTGCCGAAACGCATTGAACCAAAGACGAACAATAATCAGGAAATTTACACACGGATTTTAATTTGGAATACCATTCAGCCGAAATAATAGAACAAACACTGCCAGAATCTAATAGAGCTGTTACAGGTTCATTATTCAATTCAATTTTGAGAAAGGGAACAGATGCGGGTGAATCCGCCGCAATCCTAAGACATTCTCTGGGGCATTCAAATGGTAATGTGGAATAATTCTGACTTTTCCCTGAATTTTCGTCGGACTTAACCTGGGCTGAGCCTTGAAAAGATGAATCGGCCGACTCAGCCGGAGCCACTAGTCCCTTATGATTGTTGGTGGAAGTTGCACCCGAAGTTGAGCAGGAGGGAGTGCTATTCGAATTCGGGCGATTTTTGGCAATATGAGAGAAGGCGCCGCATTTGAAACAGTCTTGAGATGACCCTACTCCATTCCTTGTCCCGCTAGATTTAATTAATGGACACTTGTTCCGGAGATAGTCAGGCGACCCGCAAGCGTAACATTTACGGGGAGTGACGGGTCGGCGAGGTGGAGGCAGAAAATTACTAGAGGATGGAGGGCGTTCTTTCGCGACACGTAAGGTGTCTGCGTACCTAACCCCTTCGGCTGACACAGCCATAGCTTCGAGCTCGGCAAAAGTTTGCGGACGCGACGCAAAACACAAGTATGACCTGTAAGATGGTGAAATTCCTTCCACTATAGCCTGAATGATTTGGTCTTCATGAAAATGAAGAGCAAACACCCTTGTATAGAACTTAATATCTTGTATGAAGTCTGCCAAGTTTTCATCCAACCGCTGTACTCTATAATAGTACTTCTGGATTAGCGATGACCTAGCTCTAGCCGGAATAAAATTAGCTAACAGATGGGCGTGGAAGTCTTCGATAGATGATTGTTCGGCAATTGACCTAACTATTTTGTCAGATAGCACACCGATTGAATAGGGATAAATAATCTGCAGAATTTGACATGGAGAAAGAGAAAACACAAGAGCATGATCCTGAAACTCAACAAAAAATAAGAAAGGCAATAACGTCACTGGTGGAATTGACTGAGAACTTCGAAATACCTCTGAGCAACATTGCTAAAGGATGGGGCAAACTGCTGAAACCAGGTGACATAGTAGGGAGAGGCCTAAGTGGCGGAGAAGCTGATTCAGAATGTGCGTTATTCAAAGAGGTACGACGTTCAGACTCATTGTCTAATGGGGCAGAGGTTTGTTGAACTCCTATTGATTTCCTATTTTCTTCTCCTTTAGAAGAGTCTTCCTCGCTAACTACGATTGCCGTAGCGGGTTGGTCGGTTTTGGGAGGGACTGCCCCAGTTAACAATAGGCTAACCTTACTGGACAATTCAGAAAGGTTATCGAGAACAACACTAGCTTCCTTCCTTTGAATGTCATTCAACTTTAGAGACAAGAGATCGTTAACTCTATTAGAAAAATGAAACAATCTAGCTTGCACACGCTTAAGTTGATTCGGTGATGGATCATTTTCTTCAAAGAAACTAACTACGGATGCTAGTTCAGTAGTATTGTCAGTGATCGTGGAGAGAGAGTCATCAATCTCTTTCTCTCCCAAAGTTGGGATGGAAATAGGCAATTCAAGGTAATCTTTCAGCTTCGAGGTATCGGCCGCAACCGTGCCTCCAGATTGAACATTTCTAATTGTTAATTCATAAATCAATTCCTTCTTGTGCAAATACCCGGAATGGAGGACATCGCGAGGGCCGGGCATGATGACAGAACTTTACAAATTTAGAAAAAATAAAAAAAAGCAGCGACTGAGAAAATTGTTAGAGTTCGAAACAAAAGCAATGTTTAGCCGTCAAAAGGGGCTAAATTGAGACCCATTCAACCACGCTCTGCTACCACTTGTTACGGAGATATCCGTGGTGGTTAGAGGTGAAAGAAGGTGCGAGCTGGAATAGGTCTCAACTATAGAAGTTCGAAAGATGAATTAAAATTTCAACAAAGTTATATTTTCAAAACTTAACAATGGTAACATAGAATTTGAAAACTTAACAAGCCAACAACCAGCCAAAAATCAAATACAGAAAAATTACAAGAGTTAGAGGATTATTACAAGGTCTGGGCTTCGAGCCCCACAATCACAATCCTTGAGCTATTAGCCCAACTTTACCAAGGTACAAAATGAACAAGGGGGTAGAAAACCCCGTCATGCCAAGGAGCACTTGCTCCAAATTACAATGTTAAGCCTCCTAGAGGCACACAGAAATCAAATTTAGGAAAGAGCAGACCCGCTCTCAAAATTCAAGCCTGTCAAAGGCCACGACGAATTTTACTTCTATCTGCCCTCAAGGCACACAAGGAAACAGGGGTATTTAATACACAACCTACAGAGCCTTCGCCATGAAAATAAAACAACAGGTTAAGTTACTGGCCAAAAGTACAGAGAGGACTGGAGGCGTGAGCTTGCACTCCAAATACACTTTTAAAACCTAAGTGGCTCTAGGCCGATACACAGGGGCTAGTCCCAAGCTAGGGAGGTGACCCGTATGAGAAAACTTTCATACATTAAGGAAGAGAAGAAACGGTTATGAAAAGTAGTCACCTCAATTTCAAAAATGAAGGGGAGCTCGAGAGGGTACAGCACTCTCTATCCCCGCTTTACAGTAAAAGATATATGTAGTTTTACATAGACAGAAGAGGAATTTACATTTTAAAGTGGTAGGTTACATATTAAAAGGTTTCGAACCCTCCCCGAGAGTTAAACTGCTGAGCTAGCGAGAAGTAAAGATGTTAACAGGCCATTACCTTGTTGAAGAGCTGCTGCTTGAAGAAAGAGGCGCTTCCCGCCCCCTGCTACATATCCACACACTACGTTAGATGTTACTGAAGTGGCCCCCAGAGAAGAAAATCAGCAGTTTTTATACCCTCCTGGAAAATTTGAGACCTTTCAAGAATGAATAGACACACCCCCTCAACTTTATTGGATAGCTTAGAGCTACATATCCATATCGAAGAAGACATACACTATTGGTCAAACATTAATTAAATAAATTCGGGATTGGCTGAGTTCAAAACTGGCGGACAGAAAAATTAATATTGCCAACCCAAAAAATAAAAGAACAAAATGTAGTAAAGACAAAACTTAAGAATACAAAATTTCTTCAAGAAAGTTTATTCCTTCGCACCAGAGTGCGTAATCATAGATTTTAGTAGAGACATCTGGTAGAGAACGTCCACACTTCTTGATCAATTACAAACAAAAACACATCAAAATTCACACAGAGCCATCTTCGGAGAAACTGTTGAGTTAATAGAGTTTTTTATAGTTCAGGCTTTCTCCTGTAGAGGAGTTTCAACTGGCGCAATATTTGAACTAGCGGCGTGGAGGTGTACCGCCCGGTACAATAATAATAATAATAATAATAATAATAATAATAATAATAATAATAATAATAATAATAATAATAATAATAATAATAATAATAAATCCTAACAAAGTTAAGTCACAGAAAATTTAACACAACGATAATCTCAATTAAATAAAACAAATAGAATAATGTTAACATTTATAGGCGCATATACCGCGTTTCCGAATTACCCCGATAATTCCAATACAGTCCAAGGTTGAATTTGATAAATACCTTATTAGATTTTTAAAATATTGACGATGCAAATTTTGTCCATGTTATAAAAATGTCGGATGCAGAAGAGATCGCAGTTTAATTGAACAAATAAACCGTTGCCTAAAGGTCCATAAATAGGTAGGCGTAATTTTAAATTACAGTTGCAAGGTTGGCTTGTTAAAATTTTGATCATGTTGACGAAAATTCCATGAATCCATAGAGCTAATTTTAATTACATTACATGGCGATGGTTGTGGATAATGTCTTCTGCAAATAATCCACGGCAGTAGATATTCACCAAAATATTAAAAGGTAGCAGTACTTACATTTTCATCATAGAGTATCCAATGAAAGTAATTCAATAGTTCACGTCGTTAAATCGTGTTTGAAAACAGGCATACACTTCCAGGAATTCAGAGGTCACATGTTTCACGAAAATACAAAAGTAAAATAAAATAGTAAAATTGAATCACAAGAATTAAGGCCTTAATCTACATGGGTACTAGTCCGGAGTATCAGACACCATCGCACCAACACTCAAGCGTGTCTTCCGCAACACACGCCAATCGACCTCCATCTTGTACAACGGTTCAAGAACAAGTCCTCGGAAAGCCGGAAGCGGCCGTAGTTCACAGTTCAGAAATAAGTTGTGCGCATGCACGCCAGAATTGATTTACTTATCGAACGAATGGGATGATCGCAGCTAGACGTAATAATGGCAGATAATGGATTTAATTACTTTTACATTGTAGACTGCACCAAATAACAGCCGTTCCAACAACGGACGAATAGGAGGAATAAAATCCCAGTACACAAGCAAATATGTCCAAATAATTATGGTTGCCCTCATTCATATCACATAATCTACTGTGAGGATAGGTGCGACGAGTTCGGGGTTATCAGTCGGAGGGGCGGGCACACAGTGGGTGGGCGAGAGATCAGTATGTGCGCTTGAGCGACAGCAACGTAGTGATTACGTCACAGTCCGTGAAGGTCAAGATGATCACGATGATGATGTTTGTTGTTTGAAGGGGCCTAACAGTTAGGTCATCGGCCACTAATGGTACCGGGTAGAACGAAATGAAACAATAATTAAAACTTCAGAATATATCCGCTGACCAAGATATAAAACGAATGATGTGGAAAAATTACCATGAATGCAAAACACAATGCCTTACTTTCTGAGATCATGCTTGCTATATAAAGGGGGTCCAAAATCCAGGTCACCGGCCTCTCATAATAGTACTAATCACAGGTAATGTCACACATAATGGCACCACTCGCAGGCAGGCAACACAGTCGCATGGTATTCCTAACATAGTGGTACCATGACGAATATCTCATAATTTTTCTATTCTCTACGGCCTAAGAGCCGCCCGTTCGGCTGATGGCTCGCCTAGCCCTCACGGGTTAGGAGTTGAAACAACCTAGTGTGATCACTCCGCTCTCTCAACATTGTCGTTTGTGGCCCGTCGGAGTGTGGAGCTGCAATCGCAACGAACCAGCTGCAACAACACGTGTGCCAATTTGTTGACGGGGGTAATAGCGTGCGTGCGTGAAGTCATGGTAACGGTTTTAACGCCTGTCGAGGGAATTTGTTTGTTTTGATTTTTTCCGAAAGTCTGTATCAATATGTGTGAAGTGCTTTGTGTGTGCAATCAACTAGTATCTACTATTTCTAGAAAATGTCGTACTGTTTCGACCTTGGTTGTAAATCATGTTAAGGAAGGAAGCCTCATGGCAGACGATTTTTTATAGCGCCAAAAGAGAAAATAATCTGTTCGCGAAGTGGGCGAGAGTTATTCCGCGGAAAGGTAAGCAATTGTCAGCCAATAGCAGAATATGTGACCTGCATTTTTCGGCAGATTTAATTAACCTATAAAGATGGTTTGTTTCGTTGTGAACGGTAAAAGCGTCGAACTTCCTCGTGTAAGGTGGAAATTAAAACCCGGAGCGGTGCCTAATACTTTTCCAAATTTTCCGAAATACCTATCCACTGAGGTAAAATCGCGAAAAGCACCCACTAGGAAAAATAATCAAGACAGTATCAAGAGGATAAGGAACAAGAATCACGCTGTGAGTGAAGCAGTGATGGCAACAGTGAGCCTAGTTTTAGTCTAGTTCTCTTACCGATGCCCAAAAGCCAATAGTGTCTCTCAAAATGCGACTAAAGAACGCAACTCGAAATTTAAAGCCAGATAAATGTCTGTTTTCTCAGTCAAAGCTAGGATTAATTTCCTACAGGGGTGGATTAAGAACACGGAATGTTTATTGTTTATGTGCTCTGTTTAAAAAGTCCTTTCCTTACGTAGCACAATATTGCTTTCGCTTTTCGTAATGTTCCATTTTATCTCGTACGTTCTCTTATTAAAGTGGGGACTGAGAATATTATTTACAACTCTCTGACTGTATTATTGATAGGTCTAAACAATTAAATGTTGTACATATCACTGTAACCTCCAATAAAACAGGCGACGTTTGGGGCCACCCGTGAGGTCCAGCCCCGTCCCGTTTCCCGAATGCAGAGGCGTAGAGCCATGGTGTTCCCGTAGCCACCCCTCCTCTTCTCGGTTGGGCGGTCAGAGTGCAGAGCTGTTGGACCACGGATTAGCCGTGGCCGCTTATGGGCTGAGACCGACTTTGCATCTACGGACCATAGTGGTACTAATCGAGGCAACGTAGCTAAACCCGTGGTGTTCTTCATATAGTGGTACACTCATGCACATAAATGGTGTCCCGGTATAAACGAAGCATGGCGTCCCCTCATCTCCTCGCCTAACGCGTTGCTGCAGGTAGAGAGCCCGCTACAATACTGTTGTGATTGAAATGGGCACAGTGGTGAATGTATAGCAAAAAAACACACACACACAGTGTCTTCAACACTACCCGTTCACTCCCTTACCCTCCTTTTCGGAAATGAAGTGACCTTGAACATTACCCCTTCACTCCCACCCCTCCTTTTCAGTACTGGAGTGGGGCAGTGTTGATTGTTTATGTGGGGCACCATTTCTGTGCATGCATGTACTACTCATAGGTAACGCAGACCCATTCTGAACACAGGGGAACCGACAGCGCAGCGTACGGCAACTTTTCTCGCATTGACATTAGTCCCCCCCCCCGCCTCGGTGGGATACATACGATGGTACTAAACACCAGACAACGCCCAGACCCGTGGTGTTCCTCACATAAGGGTACTACTCCTAGGTAACGTAGATAGATGGTGTTCATCACATAGTGGTACTAATCACAAGTAACGTCGACCTATGGTGTTCCTCATGTAATGGTACTAATCACAAGTAATCTCATGGTTTTAATTTGATCATTGCTTGGTCGCCCCTTTTAGTCGCCTCTTGCGATAGGAAGTGGGTACCGTGGGTATATTCTTCGTTTGCACCCCCCACCCACAGGAGGTTGTGTGTTTGGTCCGCGAGAGCTATTTTATTTCACTCAAGTCCACCGGCAAGCCGGTTAGGACTCCCCTATCCTCCACATGGGAGAATCACTTCTTCCCCTGCTACGACACTGTAGTGGCCGTGAAGGTCAATGGACGGTGAACTTTTATTTCAGTGTTACATTTCTTACTTCCAGTGGACAGAAATCCAAGTAATTTTTCAATACAACTTACATTGTAAGAAATTAGTTATTTCTGATCTGTTCTGTTTACATGGATTGACCGGATAAAATAAAGAGTATATTGGTAACTAAAAGTATTTTTGTCCTCAATGCAATATGATTAAGGCGGATAAGCTTATTGCTGCTCGAGTTCAAGTTCAACGATCCAGTCATATTCACCGTGAATAACATTAGTTACCGGTAGATCATTTATTTGAAGACATACTGTACTGTATAACATCCTTATTCTGTGGTGGTGGTGGTGATTTTTGTTTTAAGAGGAAGTATAACTGGGCAACCACCCTCTATGTAACACTAATCAGAGAGAAGAAATGGAAGAGGTCCGACACTTCGAATAATGAAGGTATCGACCAAATGAACACAAGGGCCACAAAGGGCGTGAAAATTAAAGACTCCCTAGGCCTCCTTACATAATACCGTTGGGGTCGGAAAAGAATGGGAGTTGACTAAGACAGGTCGGAAATTATAGATGAAAGTGAGGAGCCTGGCACAAGTGGAAGCAATGCCAGGACTCAGCTGAGGGTCCCGTGGTCGCCAACCCACGCTCCAAAGTTCAGAACCGCTGGGGCCCCTTTCAGTCGCCTCTTACGACAGGCAGGGGATACCGTGGGTGTTATTCTACCGCCCCCACCCACAAGGGGATCCTTATTCTGTCTGTCATTCACAAGGATATTGAGAAAACAAGAATGATCCGACATCTGAAATTGGTACCAGTTATAGTTTTTTATGTCTTCTTTACAAGAAAAATACAACGGAGCTCTCACGACCACGAGTTTTGTACTTTTATAAAAGTAAAATACGTTCCTGTCTGCGAAGAAACTGTCACATGTTCTCACAGCTATGATCGAGCTACGTCCATCCTGCCTTCCACAGAACGTTTGAGAGACTTAACCCGGTACCCGGTACAAGAACAATACATCATACTGTTCAGTGGAAAATATTTTAGAGAATTAAATGAATGATGTTTTTCCATTCTGCGGTTTATCTGTAGCACGAGAGAGATCAGCTCACTTTATGACCGTGATCGTGAACGCGTCAGGTCTATAAGGTCTGACGCCGTGGTTAGCCGGTTTGAGTCCCGTTCGTTGAAAATACTTTTACCATCACAATTTTGTCCGGCAAGGTAAGGGAGGCGGTGTTATGGAATTTCCTAAGGTGTACAAAATTCCCTGTACTGTGGCAAGGTATACATTGACCAAACATGCCGGTCGGCTGGTACTCGTATCAAGGCACACCAGCCCTCTCAACGCGTCACGATGTTCGAGCTCTTACCCACACTAAACACTAGAGAAGCTGTGGAAATACTTCAACAGAGATACTGCTATCAGTTAAGTAGCACGTGGTTGGCACACCCTTTCACTCTTGTTATTCTGTGACGGTGTCTTTCAAATTCGTACTCTCCTCATCTCTAGATTGTCCACTCTGCGCACAGGGACGCGTCTAGTGACGGACAAGAGTATAGCATTTGTCACGTCACGCTGTATTCTAACAAGCAAATATCGCCGTCCTATTCTCTTTTTTTTAATGGCTCATCACTGCTGCCAACTTGACTAGTCACATATTGAAATCACGAGACATAACTATCAACAAACTAGCCTCAATGTAAATAAATGAAATGGCGTATGGCTTTTAGTGCCGGGAGTGTCCAAGGACAAGTTCGGCTCGCCAGCTGCAGGTCTTTCGACCTGACACCCATAGGCGACCTGCGCGTCGTGATGAGCATGAAAGTAGTACACGCAGCCCCCGTGCCAGAGAAATTAACCAATGATGGTTAAAATTTCCGACCCTGCCGAGAATCGAACTCGGTACCCCTGTGACCAAAGGCCAGCACGATAACCATTTAGCCATGGAGCCGGACCCTCAGTGAAAGTATCAATCATGGATGTTCCCTTACCAAAATAAATGATCAACCAAGATATTCATAATTACGTCGGTTTTCAAGCTCAAGAATTGCTCCAGTCCCGTGCACATTCACAACTTATTCATCGTACCTGAAAGGTGAGCCAAGTGTGTAGAAATCGGCCGTCCAGCTGAGCTACTCTGGTTTGGACCATACATACCACACGCGCGGCATGGACTTCATGCACATTCACAGAACTCACGAGCACTATTATCATCATCAACAGTTGCCATTTAATGTTATAATATGTTTTTGATATACGCATTCTATAACCATATTCTTCGGTGTTTGCATTGTGTAAATAATTCATCTCCCTTCTTGAAATCTGCTGTTACTTATCGGACTTACGTGAAACCACGCTATAAGCAAATAATACATGCACATATGCCGTAAGAGAATAAGAATACACCAAAGGTAAGTCTGCAAACCGCACCAGAGTCGTGACAAGGCAAGATTAGGTTAAGTTGATGACGAAATTCTCTTCCATTTCAACTGAGGTAAAGTTGCTTTCCTTTTCGGAGGAGTTCTTGTAGATTTTTCTAGCTTCTAACACATACTAGTTGAATTCTGTACATACGAAATGGATGAAATATGAGTTATTCGAACACGCCACAATTGTACTTACCTAGTATTACACAAATAGATATACAATCCTGCAGAAAAAGAAAATGTATGCTTTATTTATTCTCGTAAATGTCACACTAGTGATTTTCACAATACGGTTTTATCAGTACGTGTCGGTACGTATAATCTCGCACGTCACATAAAATAATGAGTTCTTAGTGCCAACCTGCAAGATTAACAGCAATTGTAAGACGTCGTATCACCAAGTAGGGTCCCTAAACTGTGTGGTTAGCGACACTGAATCGAACCCAACAGTTATAAATCAGTATTAACGGGGAAGTAGCATTCTTAAATTCAAAATTTCTTTATTGGAGAAGTCTCGCTAGTGAACAGACGCGGAGCAAAGTTCTCTGCCAAACGTAATGGGTTTCACCTATTTTCTGACATGGCAAAACCCCGAAAGCTTGTTATCATGTCTAAAATGTTTTGCTATTTGCTTTACGTCGCACTGACACAGGCAGGTTTTATGGCGACGATGGGACAGGAAAGGGCTAGGAGTGGGAAGAAAGGGGTCATGGCCTTAATTAACGTACAGCCCCAGCATTTTCCCGGTGTGAAAATGGGAAACTACAGAAAACCTCCAGGGCTGCCGACAGTGGGGTTCGAACCCTCTATCTCCCGGATGCAAGCTCACAGCTGCGCGCCCCTAACTGCACGACCAACTCGCCCGGTGTCTATAAAATTAAACTTGTTGAGGTGTATCAGCTTTCTTTGAACGTGTAAATATAGGATAATAATACCACGTTGAGTTCAGAATAAATCAAACCCGAATATTTTTAAAAAGGTCGTTTCTTTTGCGACGATAGTACTCGTATCCTTTGTAAATACTTTATTCCAATGAACATTTCGTTGAATGGTGCGAGGAGAGCTTCGTAGTCACAATCGAACGTAATTGCTCCAGTCCCGTGCCGAGTGTGTTCTGTCTGTCACGCGAGCTCGGCCGTCCAGCTGAGCTACTCTGGTTTGGACCATTACATACCACACGCGCAACATGGACTCCATGCACATTCACAGAACTCACGAGCACTATTATCATCAACAGTTCCCATAAAACATTTCCACATCATCCCATCATCTGCCGCTTCCTTCATTGAAACATAAGTTTGTGTGTGGATGTCGATTAGAATTTGTTTAAGAAAGGTATTACTAGGACTTCCTCGGATATTTTCCTTGAATGAAGCCTTCTGTCACAGTTCTCATTAAACTGGAATAGGGCTTTGTGTGACCCCACCATTCAAGACGACGGTTACGGATGGTCACAGTTGGTTCACAGTGTCTAGAACTCTGGTGTTTGACATCTTATCTCTCGACGGCACATTTATGCTTGTGTAATAATTCATGACATAGCATTTTCTTTGGAAATTAAGTGCCTTCCTTACCAGTAACAGGACCTCGCGAGATATTATTATTATTATTATTATTATTATTATTATTATTATTATTATTATTATTGTTACGGACTTTTCCGTGGTAGGTAGAGGTGAAAGAAGGTGCGGGTGTGAATGGGTTTCAAGCTACGAAATTATAGTGCAATGTAAAATTAATTTAAAAGTTAACAAGGTTATATTTTCTTTTCGAAAACAAAGAAATAACAAGCATGGCAGGTACAAAGTAGCAATTCAAAAGGGGTTAGTTACAATATTTACAGAATTTGGGCTTCGCGCCCTGACTTCACAATGCTTGGGCAATCAGCTCAGTTTTACCTCAAACACAAGTTTTAACAGAGGGGGAGAAAACCCCATTCATACCTAGGAGCCCTTGCTCCAAATTACACTGAAAAACCTCCATGAGGCATACAACCCAGAATTTTCAAAAGAGCCACTCGCTCTCAAAATTTAAGCCTCTCCCAGGCCACACCAAACTCCACCTTCAAGTTGTCCTCAACGGACATAAACACAGGGGTAAAATACCCAATCTACTGAGGTCTATTAAAAGAAAAGCAGGTTAATTAAATGACCTCTAAAATAACAATTTGAGAGGAGGCGAACTTGCACTCCTAATACACTTTGATTAAGACCTACTTGGCACTAGGCCGTTAATACAAGGGCTAATCCCATGCTAAAGAGGTGACTTAAGAAAAGAACAATTTGTTTTACATTAACGAAAAATAGGTTGAGAAAATAAGTTCACCTCAAGACAATGTGAGTGGGAGCTCGAGAGGGTTAGCACTCTCTATCCCAATATGTCGTTTTAAAAGAGAATATATGAAAGGAGTAGTTACATTTTAGGAAAAGGTTACATGGCTGAACGCTTAGAACCCGCCCCGAAAGTTAAACTGCTGAGCTAGCAAAGAAAGAAGTTATTAATCGGCCATTACCTTGTGTTGAACGGCTGGAGAAGAAAGAGGCGCTTCCCGCCCCCTGCTATGTACTTAACACACTGAAAGATGGAACAGAAGTGGCCGAGAGACCCAAAAATCAGCAGTTTAAATACTCTCGCGGAAGTTTCTAGGCGTTAGGGGAAAGAAAACACCCTCCCACAAACTCTTTATTGGATAGGACCCCGCAACAGATTCAAGTTGGGGGAAGATACATCTGATTGGATAGAAATTAATTGAAGAAATTCGGGATTGGATACATTCATAACAAGGGGAAGAAAGGGGTAAATATTGCCAACTTAAACAATGATAGAAAGAAATTTAACAAAGAACAAACTCTTGAAATTAAATTTTCTCCAAAAAAATAGTTCTTTGACTCCGCACTAGGTTGCACTATTGTAGATCTTCAGTAGTGTCCTCTAGAAGAGAAAGTTCACACTTCTTACTTCAAGCGAAACAAAAACACATCAAAAATGACACAGTTCAAAAACTCAAAATTTTCCACGTGGTGACATCTTCTGAGACGGTAGAAAATTAATACTGTCAATAAAGTTCAGACTTCCTCCAGCAGAGGAGTTTCAACAGGCGCACATTTTAAATTAGCGGAGTGGAGGTGTACCGCCCGGTACAGACCCCCCCCCCCCAAAAGTTCCTCCAGGGATGACACATGAAATCAGTTTGAAACAAGGTCCAAGTTATGCTGTGGGTATGAAGATTGATTGCCAAAAAAATTTACAAGAATTTCTTAATTTGGGTTGATTTGGTTTCAAAATTTGTTGTTGCAGATGAAGTAAAGTCTTTATATTTGTAGAAGTTGCATTTCTGAAGATAACTTTTTATACTTGAAAGTGAGGAAAAAAAATTTCAAAGTCCACCAAATATTGCAGTTGAATTTCCCAGTGTAGTCATTACTTATAGTATCTGTTCATGTAGTAGATGGTGATGAAGTGGGATGGCCAGACCGGCCGTTGCGGCTTGCGTCCAAAGGAGGCCGCTCGGACCCCTCAAGTACCCTGAGATACCGCTCGCCCGCACTATGAGGGGAGCAGAGGTGTTGAAGCACGCCGCGCCCGCGGTGAACATATACAGGCTGCGGGCAAGTAGCAGGTCGTGCGCCGCACATCAGCCTTGGCCGGGAGGAGAGCTCCGGCTCGCCGTGCACACGTCGTCCTCGCTGGGGCCGAGGGGGCCCGTCCTCAGCTCCAGTTGCTGCACGGCGCCGCGCGGCTGCGGGGGCACTGAAACATTAAAGCTTGGCGGCAGAATTGTGTTGGACCATCATCTTTTTTGAGGGTACAGGCTTGTGGAGAGGTTGAGGGGCCAGCGGCGTGCAAATATCCATGGCATAAGTCAAGCCACTGTGTGTATTGAAGCAGGAGACGGGAGCGTGGTAATGGCCGAGGTAAGGACAGGATGGCAGTTTAACAATCGGGGAGGTTTACAAGAAATGCTTACATATAAAATAAAATAGAAGGAGCAGAATGCCTTAAGAGTGGAACTCAAAAAAAAAATATAACCTTCATATTCCTATCAAATTATATGAAGCAAGTTGACACAAAATTTACACCGGTTTCACCTGGGACAGGTGAACCCTAAATATCCTCTCGGTGGCTGGATTGCTTAATAACAACGTAACCGGGGTGAGGAAATCGAGAATTATACAAGGCCCATGAAATCTGGGGGCAAGCTTGCCCGCGGGAACAAAATTTTTGACCATAACCTGGTCACCTACCTTCAAAGGGGTGGGTCTCCGTCCACGATCATACCTTTCCCTAACCTTTTCATGAGACACTTTAAGATTGGCTTTAGCCTTCTTCCAAAGATCTTTAATGTTATCCGGATCTATTGTCTCGGGTAGAATGTCATTCAGAGACCAGAGGTTAGAGAGCGGCGAGTTGGGAACAAACTTGAACATCAAAGAAGCTGGAGTAAACTTGTGAGATTCATGAACCGCCGAATTCAAAGCAAAAGCTATCCAATGCAGGGACGTGTCCCACCTGGAATGATCTTCATGATGATAGGCAATAAGTGCTGACCTGAGATTACGGTTAACCCTTCCAGCCAGAGATGGTTGAGGGTAATAAGCAGAAGTAGTTACATGAGAGATTGATAAGTCAAAACAGAATTTACGAAATAAATTAGATGTGAAAGCCTTAGCATTATCAGATACAATATATTGACACGGACCAAAAGAAGCAAAAATAGAATTTAAGCAGGTAATGGTAGACTGAGCGGTAGCCAGCTTAGTCGGAAATAACCAAGAAAATCTGGTAAAACCATCTACGCACACAAAGATGAACTTGTTAGCATTACCCTTTGACTGGGGGAAGGGTCCTACATAATCGATATACAGACGTTCCATGGGGCGCGACGCTTGATGCGAAGACAAAAGGCCTACCTTGGTGGACATGGTGGGTTTACTGAGCAAACAAGATTTACAAGCTTTTACAAGTTCCCGGATTTCACCGTCCATACCTTTCCAGATGAACATTTCACGAATCTTCTCACGAGTTTTAAAGATTCCAAGATGCCCTCCTAATGGGGTCTCATGATAATACTTGAAGATCATAGGTACAAGAACAGCTGGAACGACAACTTTCATCATCCTATCATGCCTCGATGGGCAACATAGAACACCATTCCTCAGAACATAAGGGACAACATGTTCCCCAGAAGAAAGGGTCTCCATTATCGGAGCCAGCGTCGGATCTTCACGTTGGTATTTCTCAATATCCCTAAAAAGCATGGGAACATCTGTTAAGATAGCATTAACACCAGATAGTATGGACTCGGGAGGTGATGAACTGTCGACCGGTTCGTGGGTCTCGACGTCGTTATGAAACATACGGCTGAGTCCATCAGCAACAACATTTTCGGTACCTCTGATATGTCTAACATCAAACTGGAAGGCGGAAATACGAATAGCCCAGCGGGCTATACGACCAGTACGACGCGGCCTACCTAAGACCCAGCTTAATGCTTGATTATCTGTCTCCAGGTCGAATTTGACGTGTTCCAAATAGAGACGGAACTTTTCTAAGGCGAATAAGACTGCCAAACCTTCGAGCTCATAGATGGAATACTTGGCTTCTTGAGCCGACAAGGTCCTAGAGGCATAGGCGATAGGTCGCCTCCCTAGTTCAGTCTCTTGAAGAAGGACTGCAGCTACTGCTGACGACGACGCGTCGGTTTGGACTATGAATTTCTTCGAGAAATCAGGCATAGCAAGGACAGGGGCATTACAAAGTGCTAATTTAAGGTCTTCAAAAGCGGCTTGTTGAGAAGGTTCCCACTCGAATTTGATGCCTTTCCTACGAAGAAGGTTTAAGGGCGCCGCTCTATTAGCAAAGTTAGGAATGAACTTCCTGAAGAAATTCACCATACCAATGAACCTGGCGATACCTTTAATGTCCTTGGGAGGTTTAAAATCACGGATGGCCTGTGTTCTAGAATGATCGACTGCTACACCATCGGGTGACACAATATGCCCTAGGAATGACATAGAGGGCTTAGCAAAGACAACCTTGGACAACTTAACAGTTAACCCAGCCTTACGAAGGCGATCGAGAACTTCTCGCAAATGATCTAGATGTTCTTCAAAGGTCTCTGAAAATACGACGACATCATCTAAGTAGTGATATAAGTACTCGAATTTGATGTCGGAGAAGACCCTATCTAGTAGCCTAGTGAGCACAGCTGCCCCCGTGGGGAGCCCGAAAGGCACGCGGTTGTATTCATATAAATTCCAGTCCGTGGCAAACGCTGTAAGGTGTTTAGACTCTTCGGCAAGGGGAATTTGATTATAGGCCTGATTCAAGTCCAAGATAGTGAAGAACTTGGCCTTACGAAACCATGAAAAGCAAGAATGAAGGTCAGGAAGGGGCACAGATTGCAACACCACCTTCCGATTGAGAGCCCTGTAATCAATGACAGGCCTGAAGCCTCCTTGGGGTTTCGGGACTAGAAAAATAGGCGATGAATACGCCGACTTAGAGGGCCTAATAATACCATCCTTCAACATCTGATCGATAATTTCTTTCAGAGCCTTCATTTTAGGTGGAGATAGCCTATAAGGTGGGAATCGAATCCGTGACCTCAATTTTGTATTCAATAAGGTCAGTAACACCAAGAGTATCAGAGAACACCTCTGGAAATGACTGACATAATTTACGAATACTATCAGCCTGCTCCTCAGGTAGATGTCTAAGGTCTAACAACATCTCATCCTGGGTAGGCGAAATAGATGAACATGACACAGAATTACACTTTAACAAGGGAATTTTACAATTGGACGCAAATTTGAATGTGCACGACTTACTCTGAAGATCGAGCACAAGACCAGTGTGAGAAATAAAGTCCGCTCCCAGTATAATGGGGCAAGACAGGTGCTTAGCCACAAACAATTTAATTTTCCAAGTAAACTTAAAAATACGAATTTTGACCAGTACGGAACCTAGAATTTCTAATGGAGATGAATTAGCCGAAACATATTGAATAGAAGATGAGACGTAGTCAGGTAGTTTACAAACAGCTTTCAATTTAGAATACCATTCAGCCGAAATAATCGAACAAACACTGCCTGAATCTAAGAGAGCTGTTATAGGCTCGTTATTTAACTCAATCTTAAGTAAAGGAACAGGTGCGGGGGTATCCGCCGCAATCCTAAGGCACTCTTTGGGGCATTCAAAAGATGTATTCGAAGACTTATCGTTCCCTGAATTCTCGACCTTTTTGCCAGGGGCTGAGCCTTGGGAAGCAGAATTAGTTGACTCAGCCGCAGCCACTAGTCACTTTTGATTGTTGTTGGAAGTTACACCAGAAGTTGAGCAGGAGGGGGTGCTATTCGAATTGGGACAATTCTTTGCGATATGTGAGAAAGCCCCACATTTAAAACAGCCTTGTGATGAACCAGCTCCATTATTTGCCCTACTAGTTTTGATCAGAGGACACTTATTGCGCAGATGGTCAGGCGACCCGCAAGCATAACATTTACGGGGGGTGACTGATCGGCGAGGTGGAGGCCGAGTATTACTAATGGAAGGCGGGGGTTCTTTCGCGACACGCAAAGAATCGGCGTATCTAACTCCTTCCGCTGAGACGGCCAATGCTTCAAGTTCCGAGAAAGTTTGCGGGCACGCCGCGAAACACAAATATGACCTATAGGGAGGTGAAATTCCCTCTACAATAGCCTGTACAATCTGATCTTCAGGAAAATGAAGGGCAAACACCCTAGTATAAAACTTAATGTCCTGTATGAAATCAGCCAAGTTTTCATCCAAGCGCTGTACACGATAATAGTACTTCTGAATAAGGGAGGACCTGGCCCTAGCAGGGATGAAGTTAGCTAGCAAATGGGCATGGAAATCCTCAATAGATGATTGCTCGGCAATGGCTCTTACGATTTTATCAGAGAGAATACCAATAGCATACGGATAGATAATTTGCAAGATTTGACATGGAGAAAGAGAAAAAACAAGGGCATGATCCTGAAATTCCACTAGAAATCTTAAAAATGAAATTACGTCACTGGTGGTATTAACGGAAAACTTAGATATACCTCTGAGCAACATTGCCAATGGATGAGGCAAGTTACTAAACCCGGGTGACATAGTAGGTAAAGGTTTCAATGGCAAGGAAGTTAATTCAGAACGGATGTTACTCAACGATGCACGGCGTTCAGACTCGTTGTCCAGTGGGGCAGGGATAGTTTGAGCAGCAACGGTTATTCTATTAACTTCTCCCTTGGGAGGCGCTTCCTCACTACCTGCATTTACTATGGTGGGTTGATCAGATTTGGGAGGAACTTCCCCAGTTAACAATTGAGTGACCTTACTAGATAATTCGGAAATATTTTCCAGGAGCGTACTAGCTTCCTTCCTCTGAACATCATTCAGTTTTAGAGACAACAGATCGTTAACCCTATTCGAAAAATGATATAGCCTGCCTTGCACACGCTTAATTTGATTAGGAGACGGATCATTTTCATCAAAAAAACTAACTACAGAAGCTAGCCCAGTAATATTCTCCGTGATCGTGGAAAGAGAGTCGTCAATTTCTTTCTCTCCCAAATTGGGGATAGAAATGGGCAAATCAAGGGACTCTCTAAGCTTGTTAGTGTCTATTGCAACAGTGCCTCCAGATTGCACATTTCTGATAGTTAATTCATAGATCAACTCCTCCTTACGCAAATAGTTAAGAAGGAGAACATCGCGAGGGCCGGGCATGATGACAGACCAATTTTGAAAAACTCAAAAAATTCCAGCAACTGGGAAAATAGTTAGAGTTCGGAACAAACAATATTTAGCCGTCAAAAGGGGCTAAATTGAGACCCATTCAACCACGCTCTGCTACCACTTGTTACGGACTTTTCCGTGGTAGGTAGAGGTGAAAGAAGGTGCGGGTGTGAATGGGTTTCAAGCTACGAAATTATAGTGCAATGTAAAATTAATTTAAAAGTTAACAAGGTTATATTTTCTTTTCGAAAACAAAGAAATAACAAGCATGGCAGGTACAAAGTAGCAATTCAAAAGGGGTTAGTTACAATATTTACAGAATTTGGGCTTCGCGCCCTGACTTCACAATGCTTGGGCAATCAGCTCAGTTTTACCTCAAACACAAGTTTTAACAGAGGGGGAGAAAACCCCATTCATACCTAGGAGCCCTTGCTCCAAATTACACTGAAAAACCTCCATGAGGCATACAACCCAGAATTTTCAAAAGAGCCACTCGCTCTCAAAATTTAAGCCTCTCCCAGGCCACACCAAACTCCACCTTCAAGTTGTCCTCAACGGACATAAACACAGGGGTAAAATACCCAATCTACTGAGGTCTATTAAAAGAAAAGCAGGTTAATTAAATGACCTCTAAAATAACAATTTGAGAGGAGGCGAACTTGCACTCCTAATACACTTTGATTAAGACCTACTTGGCACTAGGCCGTTAATACAAGGGCTAATCCCATGCTAAAGAGGTGACTTAAGAAAAGAACAATTTGTTTTACATTAACGAAAAATAGGTTGAGAAAATAAGTTCACCTCAAGACAATGTGAGTGGGAGCTCGAGAGGGTTAGCACTCTCTATCCCAATATGTCGTTTTAAAAGAGAATATATGAAAGGAGTAGTTACATTTTAGGAAAAGGTTACATGGCTGAACGCTTAGAACCCGCCCCGAAAGTTAAACTGCTGAGCTAGCAAAGAAAGAAGTTATTAATCGGCCATTACCTTGTGTTGAACGGCTGGAGAAGAAAGAGGCGCTTCCCGCCCCCTGCTATGTACTTAACACACTGAAAGATGGAACAGAAGTGGCCGAAAGACCCAAAAATCAGCAGTTTAAATACTCTCGCGGAAGTTTCTAGGCGTTAGGGGAAAGAAAACACCCTCCCACAAACTCTTTATTGGATAGGACCCCGCAACAGATTCAAGTTGGGGGAAGATACATCTGATTGGATAGAAATTAATTGAAGAAATTCGGGATTGGATACATTCATAACAAGGGGAAGAAAGGGGTAAATATTGCCAACTTAAACAATGATAAAAAGAAATTTAACAAAGAACAAACTCTTGAAATTAAATTTTCTCCAAAAAAATAGTTCTTTGACTCCGCACTAGGTTGCACTATTGTAGATCTTCAGTAGTGTCCTCTAGAAGAGAAAGTTCACACTTCTTACTTCAAGCGAAACAAAAACACATCAAAAATGACACAGTTCAAAAACTCAAAATTTTCCACGTGGTGACATCTTCTGAGACGGTAGAAAATTAATACTGTCAATAAAGTTCAGACTTCCTCCAGCAGAGGAGTTTCAACAGGCGCACATTTTAAATTAGCGGAGTGGAGGTGTACCGCCCGGTACAATTATTATTATTATTATTATTATTATTATTATTATTATTATTATTATTATTATTATTATTCGTTTCACCCTCTTCGGGATACGTCGAATGAATCATTTCTCTGGGTGTTGTTCTTTTCTTTGTGCCCAGTATTTCTTCATTCTTTCTGATCTTTGTTTCCTCTCATCTTCCGAGACAATAGATTCGGCTTTTAATATAAATTTGTCTTGGAACCTTATATTTTCGTCAGACCTTATGGACATGACGCGTTCACGAGCACGGTCACCAAGTGAGCTGATCTCTCTCGTGCTACAGATAAACCGCAGAATGGAAAAACATGATTCATTTATTTATTTTCCACCGAACAGTATGATGGTCATCATTGCATTGTTCTTGTAACCGGGTTAAGTCTCTCAAACGTTCTGTGGAAGGCAACTGAAGCTCGATCATAGCTGTGTACCTACGTCATCATGGCGAATATGTGACCGCAGACAGGAACGTATTTTACTTTTATAAAAGTAAAAAACTCGTGGTCGTGAGAGCTCCGTTGTATTTTTCTTGTAAAGAAGACATAAAAAACTATAACTGGTACCAATTTCAGATGTCGGATCATTCTTGTTTTCTCAATATCCTTGTCAATGACAGACAGAATAAGGATCCCCCTGTGGGTGGGGGCGGTAGAATAACACCCACGGTATCCCCTGCCTGTCGTAAGAGGCGACTGAAAGGGGCCCCAGCGGTTCTGAACTTTGGAGCGTGGGTTGGCGACCACGGGATCCTCAGCTGAGTCCTGGCATTGCTTCCACTTGTGCCAGGCTCCTCACTTTCATCTATAATTTCCGACCTGTGTTAGTCAACTCCCATTCTTTTCTGACCCCAACGGTATTATGTAAGGAGGCCTAGGGAGTCTTTAATCTTCACGCCCTTCGTGGCCCTTGTGTTCATTTGGCCGATACCTTCATTATTCGAAGTGTCGGACCTCTTCCATTTCTTCTCTCTGATTAGTGTTACATAGAGGGTGGTTGCCCAGTTATACCTCCTCTTAAAACAAAAATCACCACCACCAGCACCACCACCACCACCACCACCACCACCACCACCACCACCACAGAATAAGGATGTTATACAGTACAGTATGTCTTCAAATAAAGGATCTACCGGTAACTAATGTTATTCACGGTGAATATGATTGGATCGTTGAACTTGAACTCGAGCAGCAATAAGCTTATCCGCCTTAATCCTATTAGGAACGTCTTTAAAGCATGCCCCCTCTTAAAATATACTCTACATTGCATTGAGGACAAAAATACTTTTAGTTACCAATATACTCTTTATTTTTTCCGGTCACTCTATGTAAACAGAACAGATCATAAATAACTCATTTCTTACAACGTAAGTTGTCTTGAAAAATTACCTGGATTTCTGTCCACTGGAAGTAAGAAATATAACACTGAAATAAAAGTTCACCGTCCATTGACTTTCATGGCCACGAGTGTCGTAGCAGGGGGATAGGTGATTCTCCCATGTGGAGGAAATCACCCAGAACAAATCGAGCTGCTTTTCTATGGATTTTTTTCTAGTTCTTGAATAAAGTAATCTTGGTGAGGGTCACATACACTGGAACTTTACTCTAGTTGGGGTCTTACCAGAGATTTATATACCGGGCGAGTTAGCGGTGCGGTTAAGGACGCGCAGCTGTGAACTCGAATCCGGGAGATAGTGGGTTCGAATCCCACTGTTGGTAGCCCTGAGGATGGTTGACCGTGGTTTCCCATTTTCATACCAGGCAAATGCTGGGGCTCTACCACAAATAAGGCCACGGCAGCTTCCTTCCCAGTCCTAGGCCTTTTCTCTCCCATCGTCGGTGCGACGTAAAACAATTAGAAAAAAAGAGAGATTTATATTCCCTCTCCTTTCCCATCATTACTATAACCCCTAAATATGCTCATAACCATGCGCAGATATCTGTCCCCTTTATTTACAAACCGTTTATGTGATTATCCATATACACTGACTGACAGAGCAAATGCAACACCAAGAAGGAGTGGTTCGAAAGGAATGAAAGTTGGGGAAAAAACAGAGACGGCACGGACGAATAATTGATGTTTATTTCAAACCGATATGCAGGTTACACAATGGGCACGGCATCGACTCAGTAGGATGTAGGACCACCGCGAGCGGCGATGCACGCAGAAACACGTCGAGGTACAGAGTCAATAAGAGTGCGGATGGTGCCCTGAGGGATGGTTCTCCATTCTCTGTCAACCATTTGCCACAGTTGGTCGTCCGTACGAGGCTGGGGCAGAGTTTGCAAACGGCGTCCAATGAGATCCCACACGTGTTCGATTGGTGAGAGATCCGGAGAGTACGCTGGCCACGGAAGCATCTGTACACCTCGTAGAGCCTGTTGGGAGATGCGAGCAGTGTGTGGGCGGGCATTATCCTGCTGAAACAGAGCATTGGGCAGCCCCTGAAGGTACGGGAGTGCCACCGGCCGCAGCACATGCTGCACGTAGCGGTGGGCATTTAACGTGCCTTGAATACGCACTAGAGGTGACGTGGAATCATACGCAATAGCGCCCCAAACCATGATGCCGCGTTGTCTAGCGGTAGGGCGCTCCACAGTTACTGCCGGATTTGACCTTTCTCCACGCCGACGCCACACTCGTCTGCGGTGACTATCACTGACAGAACAGAAGCGTGACTCATCGGAGAACACGACGTTCCGCCATTCCCTCATCCAAGTCGCTCTAGCCCGGCACTATGCCAGGCGTGCACGTCTATGCTGTGGAGTCAATGGTAGTCTTCTGAGCGGACGCCGGGAGTGCAGGCCTCCTTCAACCAATCTACGGGAAATTGTTCTGGTCGATATTGGAACAGCCAGGGTGTCTTGCACATGCTGAAGAATGGCGGTTGACGTGGCGTGCGGGGCTGCCACCGCTTGGCGGCGGATGCGCCGATCCTCGCGTGCTGACGTCACTCGGGCTGCGCCTGGACCCCTCGCACGTGCCACATGTCCCTGCGCCAACCATCTTCGCCACAGGCGCTGCACCGTGGACACATCCCTATGGGTATCGGCTGCGATTTGACGAAGCGACCAACATGCCCTTCTCAGCCCGATCACCATACCCCTCGTAAAGTCGTCTGTCTGCTGGAAATGCCTCCGTTGACGGCGGCCTGGCATTCTTAGCTATACACGTGTCCTGTGGCACACGACAACACGTTCTACAATGACTGTCGGCTGAGAAATCACGGTACGAAGTGGGCCATTCGCCAACGCCGTGTCTCATTTATCGTTCGCTACGTGCGCAGCACAGCGGCGCATTTCACATCATGAGCATACCTCAGTGACGTCAGTCTACCCTGCAATTGGCATAAAGTTCTGACCACTCCTTCTTGGTGTTGCATTTGCTCTGTCAGTCAGTGTATTAACACCTAGGTACTTACAGTGATCCCCATAAGGAACTTTCACCCCATCAACACAGTAACTGAAACTGAGAGGACTTTTCCTATTAGTGAAACTCTCAATCTGACTTTTAACCCCGTGTATCATCAAACCATTCCCTGCTGTCCATCTCACAACATTATCGACGTCTTTTTGCAATTGCTCACAATCTTGTAACTTATTTATTACAATACAACATCATCCGTAAAAAGCCTTACCTCTGTTTCCAATTCTTTATTCATATAATTTATATAAATAAGAAAACATAAAGCTGCGTTTACACTAAGCGCAATTTCCTCGCGAAATAATTTCGCAAGAAAATTGTAGTGTAGACCCTCCCTCACCCCTGAGTAATTGCAGAGTGAAGGGCCTCGCTGCGAGCCGGAGCTCAGTCGCTTTTTGTCCGCGCATCAAACGGTTTCGCTCGTCGAATTTCGCTCAGTTTAAACGTGGTCCTCATAGTTGCGCGAGGGATGAATCAAGGACAGTGTTTGCAGCTTATCGATCTCTACAAAAATCGAGATTGTATTTGGAATCAAAAAAAAAAAAAAAAAAAACCCGATTTCAATCGCAATAAAAGAGAAGATGCGTGGAAGGAAATTAGTTATCAAGTAAACTTTCCTATTTCTACAGTGAAAGGGAAGATGAAAGCGCTACTGGGATTATACTGAAGCGAAAGATGAAATAAAATAAGAACAGAGTCACTGAATCAGGTAAACAATTACTGTTGGTTTATAATGGAAAATTGTGTCATTTCATTACTTTTCTTAACCTACCGGTACCCTATTTTGAAGCATCCTTGGTCAGGCTGAGTAGCTCAGACGGTTAAGGCGCTGGCCTTCTGACCCCAACTTGGCAGGTTCGATCCTGGCTCAGTCCGGTGGTATTTGAAGGTGCTCAAATACGTCAGCCTCATGTCGGTAGGTTTACTGGCACGTAAAAGAACTCCCGCGGGACTAAATTCCGGCACCTCGGCGTCTTTGAAAACCGTAAAAGAGTCGTTAGTGGGACGTAAAACGAATAACATTATTGGAGCATCCTTGGGTCATTGTGAAGAACTTACACTGACCAGCACGAAAACACTTCAATTTCTTACAAAAACTGAAATTTATTTCAACTTTATGGCACTTTTATGACACTAATGTACTATAAGATGATGAAATATTGTAACGGCTGGAGGGACAAAACAAGTTTCCATGTTGGATGCAAAACCAGAACTGAAGCTTTCAGGCTTGTCGAAGGCGGCTCGCCCCGCTCGCGTTATTTTTCGCTCTGAATTGCGCTCTGTTTTGGGTAGTGCGAAATTTCATTCGAAGCGAGTAAGTTTCGCCCGAGCGACTTTCGCAAGGGAGTTTCGCTAGCGTAAACGCAGCTTAACGTTCCAATAATACCGCCTGAAGGAATTCCCCTCTTATTTGTTACAGGGTCAGATGAAGCTTAATTTTGCAGCGCTACTTCATGAAAACTAAGTTTTAGATTTTCGTTTTTCTTCAGCAAGTGGCCGCCTCTCTTACCTGTCAATCGAGACATTAAACATAATCGTAAGTTAAATACTCTCAGCGATGTATGCGTTCTACCCAAACATTAACAACCTCTTAAAAGTTTTCTTTCCATACATCCGTTGTAGATGAACGTAAGTCTACTTTAAAACATATCCATTTCAATAATAATAATAATAATAATAATAATAATAATAATAATAATAATAATAATAATAATAATAATAATAATAATAATAATAATAATAATAATAATAATACGTTTGATTTTTCTGGCAAAGTTAGGAATGTACTCCCTTTCTTACACTTTACCAGTCTTAACTTAGAAAACTGTTAATAATAATAATTACTGATGACAATAATATGAAAACAATAACAATAGTAATAGTACTAATAAGTTAATCAAACGTAGTGATATTAAGGAAGACTCATACATAAAAAATAAATCGTATCATCTATATAATACACATTGTACATAGATTACATTGTATATGAATAATAAGTACTAAATATACTGCTTAAAGGACAGTTTCAAAAACGTAAAGGAAGTTTCGTCCATTCTCACAGCAGCCAGCGCACCGTCCTGATCCTAAGTAATGATGATGGTGGTCTTTTTCCCAGGTGAATGTCACCATCACTGCTCCAACATATTTCGGCGCACGTCATGGACTGGAGACTCTCACCCAGCTCGTCGTCCTGTCAGCTGAAGGTCGTCTTCTAATGCCGAAAAAAGCGAGCGTCCGGGATCATCCTATCTACAAATACCGTGGTATTCTTCTGGACACGGCTCGAAGCTTCTTCCCTCCAAATGCCATCAAGCGCACTCTTGACGCCATGGCTGCCAACAAGATGAACACCTTCCACTGGCACATGACAGACTCTCACAGCTTCCCCTTTGAGTCCAAGACATACCCCAATTTCAGCCGTTATGGAGCCTACTCACCAAAACAGGTAAAAACACCTTGTCTTCTAAATTAATTTAACTCTGTGGCATCATATTCAGTTGTATTCCATTTCAGACATAATGAATGATGAAGCAGGAACGACAACGAAGACCAATGTGTGAGAATGGATGGAAGACAATCCCTCCGAAGGAGTAGCATTAACAACTCGAGTTAATGAGCTAGAACTCGCATACCAACTGACCAAGAACATTTACAATAAAAAGTGTATCTCCCGTAACACTAAAATGAAGCACTACCAGACAGTCATTCGCCTTATACCAGGTGTATGCATACGTTTTTGCCGGTTTTATGGTAAAGAAAACATTGCAAGAAATCAGGTTCATTTTCCGTATCAAATCCTATTTACAAAGACTTAATAAAAATAAAAAAATCTTCCACCTTTAAAGAAAACATGTAAGTTTAAGGGAAATAAATTTTTTGGTTATTCAAAATATTGACCACCGGTTTCTACACACTTCGCCCATCTTTCAGGTACAGTAAGTTATGAATGTCATGCCGGAAAAACTGCTTGTCTTTTCCGGCAAACCATTCGTCGAGCCATTTTCCAACTTCCTCGAAATTGCTGAAGTACTGCTCCGCGAGCGCGTGCCCCATTGATGCGAAGAGGTGATAGATGGCGCCAGGTCGGGGCAGTACGGCGGGTGCGGAAGGATGTCCCATTCAAGTGATTTCAAGATGTCTTCCACTGGTTTTGCTGTGTGAGACGGCCCATCATCGTGTAACAAAATCACTTTGCCATGTCTTCTGGCTCATTCCGGTCATCTTTCGATCAATGGATGATTTAAAGTAATAATTTATTGGCGATAGCGTTGTGCATTAGGCCTAACGGTTTCCCCGGGGAATTGTTCGTCTTCGCACTTTTGTGTACTACCAGAGCGCGCTGTCTTTCACATTGAAATCACCACGTTTAAATAGTCGAAACCATGTCTCACATGTTCTAATACAACGATATGTTTCTAACAGCAAACGATGACTTTCCACAGCCTTTTTCTGTTGATTAAATAAGAAAAGCAATGCGTGCCACAAATGTTCTTTTTCAATCGCAAACGTCGACATGATCACTGAACGATGCAACACAGACGCTAGTGTTTGGCGGACTCAACTTGTGTGTGTTTTTAGGTTAATGTCAGACGAACAAACTGACATATGTGTCAAATTCATACGCTGCGTACTGTTCGCTGGCGCCATCTCTTAGTAAAACCGGAAAAGATTTTTGCATATACCTTGTACACTTCAGAATGTCTAATATTCAACAGGAAGGGACTCACGGACAAACTCGAAATCCATGAGAGAAAAATATTGAGGAAGATATTAGGACCAGCCAAGGAAGGTAACGAATACAAAAGGCAACTGAACCAAGAGCACTACAAATACTGTGAAAATATCATGGGCGTGGCCTGGAAGGGATGCCTAGCATTTTATGCAAACGTATACAGGATGCATCATGCCAGGTTGAACTATCAATTTCTCGTTTACTGACAAAAGAGGAAAACCAGGTCACCATGGTTGATGTCAGTAAACAAAGATCTGTAGGGACGGGGAGGAACAGAAAGAGACTTACAAGACTGGACATCCTTCAGGAGGATGCTTAAACATATGATATTCCAGGACAAAACACCAAGAAGGAAGACAGATGCCCTCTGGACAAATGAGAGGAAGGAAGAACACAGCCAGAGGATGTGCAATTACTGCGCAAACATCAAAACCCATCTCAAGCGCAATAGTTGAATATCGTGGTCCTTAGTCGGCCTATACGAAACAACAAGAAGACTGGGGTTATTATTTTAATAGGACAGCAAGTCAACCATCCTCTGTTAACAAGTTAAGTGGCTTTACGTCGCACCGACACAGATAGGTCTTATGGCGACGATGGGACAGAAAAGGCCCAGGAGTTGGAAGGAAGCGGCCGTGGCCTTAATTAAGGTACAGCCCCGGCATTTTCCTGGTGTGAAAATGGGAAGCCACGAAAAACCATCTTCAGGGCTGCCGACAGTGGGATTCGAACCCACTATCTCCCGGATGCAAGCTCACAGCCGCGCGCCTCTAACTGCACGACCAACTCGCCCGGTAAAATAATGCAACGAACGAATTTGAAAATGAAGTAGATAACAAACATGAAGCCGAAATGGACACAAACACATCAAAAGAGAACGCAAGTTCCTTTTAGCAGAACACATGAAATGTACGTATATGTCGTCGAAAAATCCACTCTCGCCCATAAAGCGAATGACGAGATCAAAAGTATGCGTTCGAGTGTCTCCTGCAGGCCGAGGCTTCGCCTTAGGCCTGGAAGATACGCGCACTCTGTGAGGATGTGAGCCACGGTGAAGTCGGTATCATAAGAACACACTGGGGAGTCTTCCCTATTTAGGAGGTACGAGTGCTTAGTTCGTCCTTGACCTATCCTCAGCCTACACAAAACGATGGCCTCTCTCCGCTAAGGCTGGAAATTAAACCGCCACAGGGTAGTTGTCTTCTTAATTGCTCTCAGTTTAATGGGAGTTCGGATAGCTAGCCACTCCGATTCCCAGGACACCAATATGGTTCGACAGAACAAAAATATCCCTAGCTCGTAGATTCACAGGTCTAAGAGGTAAAAGTACCGCTTCCTTTGTAGCTTGATCCGCAAGTTCATTTCTCGCAATCCCAACGTAGCTTGGGAGCCACGCGAAAGTGATACTGGTGCCAGTATCACATAACCTGGCTTAGAAGGTCATGCATCTGCTGCACCACAACGTGCAATGGGGAATATATATCAGCAGATCACAGAGAACTTAACAAGTTAGCACACGGGAGAAAGTGACATCGTTCATGGCTCGGCGTAAACTGCAGGTTCTCTAACATGGAGTAAAGCTCACCAGTATACAAGCTACAAACAGTGATCTTGGTGCTGATATAATAGGAAACGAACCAGCGTCCCACATATTATCTGATCTTAGAACTATCCGTGAAGACATGTCTCGCAGCCAGATACTTCTGAACGAAGTCCTGGATATACCTCCAGTGAACAGAGGCATTCTTGTTCACCTTAAATCCACGGGTAGATCTAGCCGTGTATCCAGTCGCGGAACTAGCAACGGAGGTAGATCGGTAGGGGTCCGCTCAAGACAACCGCCGATAGCCACGTCTAACTCACGACACAAGCTTTTAATTCAAATCCCAACAGGCCGTGTGGCATTCGGCCAGTTTTCCTACCTGTGATAGTATTTCTGACGATTCGGAATTGGGGAGGGGAGTATTCTATTGGGCAATAAAGATGCATTGATATAATGAATGTTGCGGCATTTCATGAGTTTTTTTCCAAGTTTTCATTCCCCTCCCTGAAGGGAGGGGCGGTCCACCTTAAAGGTTACGCCTTCACACTGGCTAGGAGTTTCGGCTGGTTGGGAAGGAGCAAGGACAGAAGTCGATGGGAATTTGAAGTGAGGAAAAGTGAGATGCGTGTGGAAGTTTTTAATATATGACTTAGGAGATTCATGACGGAACTGAAGGAAGAGAAGTTTCAAGCAAGGGGGTGAGGAGGGAGTTGAAGAGCAAGGAGATGAAACACCGATGAGAAGGTTACAGGAGAAGTGGGTATGAGTCGGAAAAGGTCAGGAGGGACGATGGTGGCGAAAAGAAGAAATTAGTTTGAGAAGGGGGTGGACTAACGGGTTGAGGGGGTGGAACAGTAGGAGGGGTCGGCCGGGAGTGAAGAGAGATGGTGTGGGTTGGAGAGCATGCTGGTGGAGGTGGTGAACGAGAAGGTTCCACTCTATATCGATGACAATAGATGGGGGCTCCGGTGGCAATGAGGTGCTGGACGTCGGTGACAGTCGGGAGGAGGAGACGTACCATATATGTTGGGCCTGAACTGGTCTGAATTCGAAACGCACGACAGGCGGGGATTCCGGCGGCGTGAAGTTCCTGTAGGATGTCCCAGCTGGAGATGGAAGGGTCGATTCCGCGGATCACACAGCTGGGGAGACCACGATGAGATGTGGATTGCTGTGTGGGCGACGATGACGGTGGTGCTGCTGCGACGTTGTCTTGAAGCGATGATTGAGGCGATGGCGGCGTTGAGTCGACGGATCCCAAGGGGTTGCTAGGAATGAGGAAGGGGTTAACCGTTGTAGAAAATGTGGGAAGTGGAAGGGAGTAGGTCACAATGGGCGATGGGTGGCAAGTCGTGACAACAGTAACCTGTATATGAGAGGAGGACACAGGCGTCGTGGTAGAAGTCGTGGTGGTGATACTTGTTGTAGGGGAAAGGGAAGAGGAGGTCGATGTGGGTTGTCGCGAGGTTATGGTCGGTGGCATGTGGACGACGGGGAGGGTGGTGGGGTCGGCAGAGAGTTGGGCAAGTATGGATGGAGGAGTAGATTCCACAGGGTAGAAGCGGTTATGAACGGATACGCCGGCGTCGATGAGGCGCTGCTGATCGTCCAATGTGGGTATGTAGAGAAGAATCAGTGGAGATGGTGATGAACTGGTGCCGTCCAATAGCCAGTAAGCGTCATGTATGCGGAAGCCGGCGGAGCGGATGGCGGTGCAGATATCATCTTCGGAGATGGCTGGAGCAATGTCTGGGAAGATGCAGGTGTAAATGGCGACAGCCAACGAGGCGTCAACCTATGCTTTTTGGAGGGCGGCTAGGTAGCAACTATAGATGATAGCCACACGGCTGCACAAAAAAGATGCGTGGACGTAAAGTATAGTCCGATTTGGAGATGGCGGTGAAAAGCCAGTGCGTGTGTCCCCCGCAGTGGGCTCGTGAGATGTGATGTAGTCTCTGCATTTCACGAGTTTTGGCAGCGTACGTGAGGACTATCTGCTGCCGTCTTTTCCTTAAAGGTGGAACTCAGGATTCATTGAGTAGGCCGGGAATCGGGCTCGTTCAGAAAGCTCCGGTTGTCAGCCTAACTCCACTATGGTGTATTCTATCTAAAAGATTCCGCATAGTTCTTGGTGCTGAACCATACGGCCCTCTGCTATAGTCGATACGGGGAAAAACGCAGCCATGTACAAACGTAGCAGTACCGCACGAAGTGGTGGTGGTGGTGGTGGTGGCAATGAGTATTGTTTTAAGAGGAGGTAAACTAGGAAACCATCCTCTATATTACACTAATCTGAGGGGAAAAATGGAAGGTGTCCGACATTTCAAAAAAGAAGGTATCGGCCAAAGAAAGACAAGTGTCACGAAGGGCGTGAAAATGAACGATTCCCTAGGCCTCGAGTGCTCTAATACCGTCGGCGTCGCAAAGGAACAAGAGCTGACCAAGGAAGATCGGATAGGATAGATGAAAGAGAGGAGCCTGGCTCAAGTAAGTGGAAGCAATACCAGGACTCAGCTAAGAGCCTCTTGATCACCAACCCACTCTGCAAAGTTCGTATCCTCTGGCCCCTTTTAATCGCATCTTACGACAGCCAGGGGATACCGTAGGTGTTATTCTACCGCCGCCACCCACATGTTAAGTCACTTCATGAAAGGAATCTTCAACTGACGGATGTGGGTCTGCCACGTAAGTCCTTTATCGAAATGGAGACCCAGGAATTTGCAGGTGTCTACCAGTGGTCAGACACTGTTTCGCAAGTGGTGCTCTGGTTCAAGATGTATGGGCTGATATCGTCAGAAGCGCATAACTGAGTTTTTCGCCGCAGAAATTCGAAAAACGTTCTAGTGTCAATCTGTCGACTCGGTAAGCAGCTTGCGGTAGCTGTATCTCAGCGCAAACGCTATCCTTCCTGTGGTGAAATCGAGAGAGAGAACAAACAGCAATGGAACGGTTGCGGGCCCAGCAGCGGCAACGATGGCGATTTTGTACAGTGATAGAGTGAGGACAGGTCTCTGTGAAACTCGATACTCTTGAGTGTGATGTTGAGAACATGCCCACTACTCGGACTCGAAATAGCCAGAGGGACATGAAGTTCTCAATAAACTTGGTCCCATACCGCAAGGTGGCATCGTAAGATTTTTTCAGGTCGAAGAAAACAACGATCAAGTGCTCCATGCAAAGAAGGCGTCCTCCAATCTGACCATGCGATCGACGGAACACCGATGAGAGCGATAATCACATCGGTAGTCAGTTAGGAGACCTCTTCCTTCCAACGTCCACACCAGCATCCCCTCAAATGGTTTAGAGAGGCCATTTGTTAGGCATATTGGTCTATAACTGTCCAAAAGCTTTGGATCTTTAACTGGCTTGGGAAATAGTATTGCAACTCCCTCATGACACTGCGATGAAAACTCTCCCTCATGCCACGTCCCACTGAGGAAGGTGAGGATGTCACTGAGACATCGGACACTTAAATATTTGAGAATTTGATTTTGGATTTCTTCCGGTCCAGGATCTGTGTCCTTGCTCAGGACGAATGCACTCCGCAGTTCCCATTCCATGAAAGGCAGATGATTTACTCACCCTTCTGTCCATGATGAATCCCTTAGTTGAGCATAGTGAAGAATTTGGCCTATATGTTAACCCTTCCAAAACGAAAATGATGGTGTTTTCTGAACAGTGAATAAGAGCAAATCTTACAATGAAAGGGCGAGTTGGCCGTGCGGTTAGGAGCGCGCAGCTGTGAGCTCGCATCCGGGAAATAGTGGGTTCGAGCCCCCCTGTCGGCAGCCCTGAATATGGTTTTCCGTGGTTTCCCATTTTCACACCAGGCAATAGCTGGGGCTGTACCTTAATTAAGGCCACAAGCGCTTCCTTCCCATTCCTAGGCCTTTCCTGTCCCATCGTCGCCATAAGACCTATCTGTGTCAGTGCGACGTAAAGCAAATAGCAAAAAAAGAAGGTCATCTAGTAGTAGGGCAAGTTCCCTCCTTCAAATATTTGGGCACCATGCTGAACGATCAATGTGATTCCAAAGCAAGAAATAAAATCTAAAGTTGAGCAGGCCAGGAAACAATTCATTACTATGAAGAAATTCTTTGTAAGGCCATATCTCAGTCTGCAGCTACGAATCCGCATGATCCGCTGCTACATATTCCCTATTTGGTTGTGAAAGCTGAACCCTGGATCCAAGCGCTGAAAATCGTATACATGCCTTTGAAATGTATATCTATCACCGCCTCTTGCGCATATCTTAGATATTGAAAATTTCAAATGTCGAGGTCCTTCATCGGATGAAAAAGCAAAAAGAACTGTTACTTATTATAAAACAAAAGGAAACACAATACTTGGGGCATGTTATGAGGGTCGAGCGGTATCAATTACTACAGCTAATTATTGAAGGAAAGAATCAAGGGAAACGGTCCATTGGTAGACGGAAAAATTCATGGCTAAAGGACATTCGAAGATGGCACAGATATACATCAGAAGAAGCTTTTTATGTTGCATTGTCAAGATCAGAGCTGGGGCTACGTGGATCGCCAACCTCCATTTGGAGACGACGTCCTAAGGAGAAGAAGAAGAAGAATAAGAAGAAGAAAAGCAGGTTATGTAATACAAAGTAGTAGAGGCGAAGAGAGGTCCTGAACCCCTGCCTCGCATTTTATCCTACTGTTTTGAGGGACGAACGACTTGATCAAATCTCGGATTTAATGCTACAGAATCAACGCGCAAGTTAGCAATAGAACCCGGAATCTCTGAGTGTAAAGAACAAAATGCTGTTAGAAAAGAATTTCAATTTTACCGCTATAAAAATACCGTTGTTCAAGAACAGGTGATACGAAGAGGTTGTGAATGGTTCCAGTGATTCATAAATCGGCAGAGACCTGAAGTTTTATGTAGTACTTTCAAAAGACATTAGTTCACAAACGGTGAACTACCACAAGGATCCTGAGGGGATGATAACCGAAAATATTAAAATGATTGTACAGGAAGAAAACACCAAACGATTTATCATTTAGGAATACTCAAGTGGTGATTTAAAATTGTCACCGAATCAATTAAAACGTCCACTATAATTTTGTCCACAAAGTCGTTCCCTGGATTCGAAGCTTTTTCAATATTCCGCATGTATGCTTAGGTACACTGCCTCTGCTTCCAAATAGCAACTGATGGTCTGTTATATTATGTTTCTCATTCAGATAGGACTGTATGGTTCATAAATGCTCTTTTTTCCTGGTCAAATTCTTTAGCCTGGGATAAGTCTTTTTTTTATTATTATAGCGCACAAATTGTGCGTTAATTAAAGAGAATCAGACGTACAGAACTCAATGAGCGACTTGTAGGTGGGCCGGCGTAAAGTTGCACATGACAGCTGCCACAGTGTTGGTCACACAGCAATGGCGCACGATTTATTCTTTATTCAAATAATTATTTCATTCCTGCCCGGTAAGGGGCTGGTGAGTGAGTATATAAAAGTTGAATTTTGGAACCTATACATAAAAGTAGGCTATGTCTCGTACATAGTGAAAACAAAACAAAGTCAAATACAGAGTGAGACAGAGAAAATGTAAAACATACACAAGTATATAACAAGGAAATAGTATGTGATTTCTTCCATGTCAGTCTATTTTTCATTGATTTCGGTTGGCACATAAAAGAACAGTCTCGTGCCGACGATTACGACACTTGATGTAAGCACTATAGTCATAACAGAATTGTGAAGAGACTAAAGAGAAAATGAACAGTAACTTGTATAATAATAATAATAATAATAATAATAATAATAATAATAATAATAATAATAATAATAATAATAATAATAATAATAATAATAATAATAAAAGATAAAATATAAACACACAACACAACGTACTGAGAGAGAAATGTCTTCAGTTCATCTTGACGTACGATACGAAAAACACTATGGTGGAAGCAGAAGGAAATGAACGAACACTAGTGAAACAATGAGGACGCGAAAAACACAGAATGATTGAAAATGAACACTGATAGAGATGACTGGTTGTGTCGTAAAGCACTCAGACACAGATATTGGAGGCCGGTACCACTGCCGCGAGGAGCATCATAATATCCAGTAAAAGAAATATTTAGAATAAAAAGGCAGTGGGACAGAGGGGGAAGTTACGTGATAGCGGTGGGAAAAGGTAAGAGATAGCAGGAGAGCGGTCATTATTAAGGATAGCGGTGGCAAGAGGAGAAAGGTTGAGGGCTTATTTAATCGCGGAATGATTGATGGCTAGGGCAGATTGTAACTATTTGAGATGAAGATCATGGACATGAGTAAGGATGGTGGGAAAGGAATAAAGAGATTGGAAGTCAGCAGAAGGGGGTGTCAAAGGGGAGTTGGTATGCAATACGCATAGCATGTCTGTCAATTTTAAGCAAGGTCACGTATTGTTGTCTGCCAGCTGTGAGCCAGGTCAATGAACTGTATGTTACGACAGGGCGGATAAAAGATTTATAAACTGTGAGGATTTGGGAAGGACGGAGGCCGCACGTTATAACAGTAAGAATACGGAGGGCTCGGAAGCGTTGAAGGGCACGTCTGTAGACTTGTGTTAAATGATGTTTCCAATGAAGGTTGTTCTGGAATTGAATACCAAGGTAGATTAGGGTATTAGTTTCTGTTTGTGGAGTATTATACAACGTTAACAGAACTCGGTGACGGGGTCTAGAGAGGCGCGATTTTTTCCGGAACACAATAAATTGGGTCTTGGTGGGATTAACAGCAATATGCCAGGCGTCGAACCAGGATTCGAGAACGGAGAGGTAGGTCTGTAAATAACGGGTAAGAGTAACAGCAGTAGGTGTAAGTGCAAGAATAGCCAGATCATCGGCATATTGATAGAGTCTTAAAGGGGGGTCGGGATGTGGAATATCAAAAGTATATAAAATATATAAAAGTGGGGAAAGGGGGGGAACCTTGGGCTACGCCCGCAGTCATACGAAAGGAATAGGAACGGGTACCATGGATGAGAATCTGTGATGATCGATGTTGAAGATAGTTGGAAATAAAGCGAATGGTAGTGATAGGAATGGGAAGATGGCGCAACTTAAAAAGCAACCCAGCATGCCAGACTGAATCAAAAGCCTTATTCACATCGAGGCAAACTAAGGCGGCAGTTTTACGGGGGCGAAGAAAGGCATTGAGAGAATAGGAGATGTGAAAGGGGCGATCTTGAGTGGGATGATGGGAACGAAAACCGGCTTGAGAGGATGGAATAAGACCTAGAGAGTCGAGATAGGAGGAAAGTCTCCTACTCAGAATCCCTTCTAGGATCTTGCTGAGGACAGGGAGTAAGGAGATTGGGCGATGTCAGATGGGAGTTTATGGGGTTTTAGGAATAAGAGAAGGTTGGCGTTACCCCCAATGATCGGGTTACGCACCAGTATAGAAAATGTAGGTGTAAATAATGCTAAGAAGATCAAAAAGAATAGGAGGGGCTTCTGGAATATGACGATATGAGATGGTATCTGAGCCAGAGGAGGTGTTTTTCCGATGTTTCAGGAAAAGCCGTGTGTCATTGGGTGTAATGGGAGCATTTAATGGAAGAGTATAATCAACATGAGAAAAATGAAGGAATGAAGGTTGAAGTTCAGGGAGGTTAGGATCAGAGTAAGCAATGATGGTGGATTCGTGAGAATGATGGGAATTAGGGGCGTGGGAGGGGAAAACAGTTTGATAATAGTCAGCGAAAAGATTAGCCTTGTCTTGGTCAGTTTGTGGATGATCGGGGGGATGTGTAACAGGGTAGCGAGGAAGAGGGTTGGTAGTTTTAGTTAGTTGTCGAAGAGTCGTCCAAAAACGTCTAGGGTCGTGATAATCAGCTAGCTCAGTATACTTGTCCATCCACATTTTACGTTTAATAGCTTTAATATATGAGCGCGCGTGGCGTAAAGTTCGGCGGTGTTGTTGAAGAGAAGTAGGGTACTTGGTTCGAGTATATGCAGTAAAGTAGTCATGAGCTAGCTGCAATAAACGGAGAGCTTTGGGGGGTATAGGAGTTTTGGAGGGGTGGTAGGAGTGAAGAGGAATATGAAGAGAATCAGCGGTAAGGATAGCTCGCTCTATTTTAGAAATTAGGGCGAATAGAGTGGGAATATTAGTAGGCGGTACAGCATCACTGAGTAAGTTAGTGAGAGTAGTGCGATAAGCATTCCAATTAGTGTGATTGAAACGACGAATAGGGGGAGGGCGAGGAGGGGGTAAGGTCTGACGGGGAAGCATACCAGGAAAGGTGAGTAGGGCTTGGGCGTGATCGCTACCTATAGAAACGAGCTGCTGGATGGTGATGGATGTGGCAAGGGAGGGAGAAAGAAAGAGGGCATCAGGGGTGGAATTATTGGCTGGGAGGATGTGGAAAGGAAAATGGAAGCGCATGCCCCGGAGAGACGTACATAAATTAGTGAACCCGGAGATTTGAGTGGGGGTATAGGAAGTAACATTAAGATCTGCAACTATAATATATTCAGAGAATTTAGCGTCTATGTATTTAATAAAATCAGAGGGAATGAAAGGTTTAGAAGGTTTGAAGATAGTAGCTACCGTAATAGTTTACTGAGGAGTAATTACTTCTAGTATTAGATATTCAGAGAAATTAGTTTAATAAAATCAGAGGGAATGAAAGGCTTAGACGGTATGTAGATAGTAGCTACAGTAATAGTTTACTGAGGAGTAATTACTTCTAGTATTAGATATTCAGAGAAATTAGTAGGGAAGTGAAAGTAATGCTGAACAACAGTAAAATCCCGTCTGACGCCGATAGCCACGCCACCACGGCCTTGAGTCGGACGATCAGCGCCATACAAAGTAAACAGGGGAAATTGTGGCATTTGGGCCGGCGTCAGAAATGTCTCATTCAGAACAAAAATATCCGGGGCATATAGACCTCGTGCGCATGGATGTTGCTGCGCTCTGGCGGCAAGTTGCTCGAATAGTTCATGTGACTTGCTCTCGTCAGAGAAGTGAAGCAACGCGATTATCAGGCTGCGTTTGTTGAGATACGAAATCAGCTTCGAGATGGAAGAAAGTTCTACAAAGAGTAGAACAAATTGTTCTATGGTTGGATGTAACTATTCCTATAGAAATTGTCCTCCTGGAATGAAATTCTTCGTATTCCCAAACAATAAGCACACATTTAGACAAAATTGTTCGTAACATAGGTGTCTTAGTGAACTTCAGTCCTCCGATCATTAAAGCAGACGACTAGTATCTTTTAGGTAAAGGCCTAAACTTATACATGTTTATGTAATTATTGAATTGTACATGATTCCATCAATTTAGTTCACTGCTTTTTTACTTCTAACTCAAGTAGAAATTATATCATGTTTGAAATGTCTGAATAGTGATAAAATCTATGCATAAGTATGGTAACAATGTAACACTGAATAACGCTTGTAAATTAGCGGAAGGTAATGTTCGAAGTAAAACCTCCGTGCCGTGAGAATAATATTTGAAAGGAATTCTTCTTTTCTGGAGACACCCACTTTCACACTTTTCTTTGGAGAATATACAAAAAAAGTCACGGGAGTTGAGGTTCAAAATATACAATGATGCCTGTATCTGGGTGTAATATATGTGAGTTTCCTTAACTTGATATCACCATCAATGTCAATATACAAATTTGGAACATTACACATGTTCTCATCAATCACGGGCTTTTCCCAACACGAGTAAGGGAACTTAATCTCCAAAAGAGAGGGTCAGTCCTGATCTAGCACTATCCCATCCAGGCCACTAGGGTTGCTCTTCGTTTATTAACAAACCCAGCTGTGACACGCAACATTGGGACGATAAACAGAACTCCTGAAGTGCCCTCTGCTCATTATTTCTGCCATATCTCACTGCAGGACTGTTTATGTCCTAAGAAATAATAAGCTGAGTTGCCAGTTTATTAAAATCTCCACTGTGCAGTGTCATGATCTTGTGTACACTCTGGCTGGCAGATATGTGTAATTTTCTTTGATCGAACCACGCAGGATTTTTAGACTGAACCCTAGTCTCAATCGGCATAGCATACGTATACGATTTTGTGACTTTTACGCTGTCATAATAAAAATTCAGGACGTCACTTTGCAACGTGCACTCATAATAATTGTTTGGCACTATTGATATCTTGCCACTTGACAAGTAATTTATTCCATAGCATCTAAACAGTTTATTAGCGTTTTGAATGTCTAATTGCTGAAGACACTGAAGTGAAAGTCTTGTTTCGCTCTGTCCTACAACATCATCCACGATAGCTTCAACAGTGGAATTGGAGATAATTAAGTATTCACCTTCACACTCGGCCTTCAAAATTCTAGTAAAAGCACAGTATATAAATTTAATTTTCTCATAGTTCAGTGTTGCTGAATGTTTCAAATCCCTCACTTTCCAGTACACTACAAACTAGCCGCTGCGGCAACATTTTTAGGTTTTTCCCATTGTTGCAGAAAGGAAATCTTCGAAGTATCTCTTTTTGTATTAATATAAATGCAGAGCGCAGCAATGTACTTACAGCATTTGGGAAGGCTTGCTTTGCATTCACACTCGGCTGGCTGAATATTCCTGTTGCAATCGATCTCTTGAATGTTAAAACAAGACTAGCATTAATTAACGAAAAAATAATTTACAATGGCAATGGACACGGAAAATGTGTACTGTATATTAAAGTTATGTTTGAAATTAATAGTCTATATATACATATATACAGTACAAGAAACTTGCTCATATAAATAAATAAAAGAGTTTAATAGTAAAGAGAAAATAACAAGACAGACTAGCAATCACAATATCCAAATTACTTGAGAGCACAGCTGTGATAGAACTGAAATAATTGTGAGAGGATTATTCGGAATTTCTTGGCTTTCTTGACCGGGACTGCTGTCTCTCGTATAAGACAGCCCCTCAGTTGGTCTCATGAGGATGACTTATGGTGCAAAAAGAAAGGTAACTATTACTGTAAGTTTAACTGCATAAGGCGTTTGATTAATGCTCGTTTCCCTCAAACAGAAGCTGGATATTTCTTCTCCCACTCGTTCTTTCACCTGGAATATGTGATTACTGAAATGACTTATCCCAACGAATATTCTGAAAGTCCACACAAATTTCTATGGGCGACGACAGTTCAGCTTTAAATAGCTTCCGTCACTGTCACACTTGATTCTGCCACACAAGCCACTACACACAGTCGTCACATGAATGTTCTGAGCGAGTTGCCGCTAGGAGCGCCAGCAGGTAAAATATAGCTATTCGCACGAGGTCTATAAGGAAAGGGAGGTGTCCAGCAGCAGCCGATTGGATTTAAGAGATCTTATGTTAGCATAGTAAAGCTTCAATACGCTAATGCATAAAGTGAACAGTACTTGGGGGGGAGGGGGGGGGGGAGGAAATTGCGAAATGCATCTTATTCCCCGAGTACACCACGTCGACATGGGTGTTCAATCGAGCAGCTAGCTGAATCTGACTTAGGATGTGTGGGCGATGGAAGGGGAGGACGTTCTGTAACACCATCGTAATAAAACGAATGATGTTCTCAGAACTCGGGGAAGGGAGGGAGGAGGAAGAGACAGGGGTAGAGAGGTCTTGAGATTGAACAGGGACAACGGTTTCTGGGTGATCAGGTTCAGGAGCAGGTTTGGAACGACGCGTATAACTGAAAGCAGGATGTTTTTGATTACAATTAACACACTTTGAATTCGACTTATTGGGACAAGGATGAGTAGGATACTCCTCACGTGAGCTGATGGCACATACCTCCGGATGAACACACGGTGTCCCTGGGGCGTGGTCGAACCTCTGGCATGTCCCGCAGCGGATCTTCTGAGGTGGTGATGTTCTGAAGGGTTCCACCCGATGGCGCCGGGCGTAGATCATGGCCCCGTCGCGGAGTAGGGCGTCGAGACGTCGCGTGATAGAATGCAAACCAATGAAGTGGGTCCTTGAGCATTTCGAATACGGATGACTCGAATTGGAGTTGAGCAGCCACCTCATCGCCGGTGTAGTCTCGGTCGACTCTATAAGCAACCACAGATAGAATTGTTGCTGGTCGGGTGGGCGGTGCAGGACGTTGTGCTGGACGCTGTGTGGTGACATTAGTGGCCCATGCATGTGTCCCCAGTTGATGAGCTCCGATGTTATTCGTGAAGTGATGGTAAAATGGTTGGCAGGTTGGATTTCCAGTTCATAATCGTGAAGGTTTGGCGTGAATTTTACAATTAGTTGATAGATGCACCTAACGTTGGCCTTGGTGATGTCCAGATTTGTAAGCTTTATCAGATAGAAAGGCGGTTGAACAGTAGGCTGGAGCGACGGAGTAACAATACTGCGCTAGCGAATATTAGGGGGTATTGCTGGGTTTTGCACCGCCTGAGCATAACTACCTACATGTGCAGGCATGTACGGTGCAAGTTGGTCCAACAGGTTGGTCAGTTGGTTGGTGGTCGATGATCCAGGGCCCAGCAAATGGATCCCAAGGTCCGTTCCAGAAGATTCCAGACGAGCATTAGATCCCGGTGAGGTTCCGACAGAGTCTGGAGGACGTTGTGTCAGGGATTGCGTCGGACTAATTATTTTCCTTTCTCCATCAGGACTTCCCGAATCAGACTTCGATAAACGACGAGATTGTTTTACTTGAGTAGTTTCCATATCCTTTGGTGGTGACCTGGGCGAACGTGATCGCGCAGGTGATGGCGGCGGTGAAGTACTCATCGCGTAACTTCCAGAAACTTCCTGATATGTAGACGTAAGACTGTCGACGGGTAGAGATTCCGGTCCGATCATATACTGTAGACTGAGTGGCGGGCGCACGAAGCGATGTTGTCGCCTTAACAACAGCTGATTGCACGACACATGAGTTTTTAAAAACATGGGAGAACTGTTTTTAATTTCATCGCGATGATACACAATACAAATGAAATCGGCCGACAAAAATCGAACTTTCAACTCACCGATTATTCATCACACAAAATTATACGAAATAAGTAGATATACTACGAAGTTCTTATTATCGCGATGTTAGAAAAAACGGAATAAATTGGGCGACAAGGATCTCACTTTAAATATACCAATAAATGTTAGACACCGGTGCTAACACAAAATGTTTCAAGTAAAATCTATAAAATTTACGAAAATTCAGAAACCTTATTTTCATACCTGATTCACAAAAGTAGAGGCTGGATACCCTCCAGGTCACTGCCATCACTTCCGTCGCCTTCGTTGTCATTGTCAACGTCGTCTAGGCAGATCATCAACTCCTGAGAGTCACTGATGATGTCATGTATTGCCATTGCAGAGTTAATGAATGCTGCGACATGGCTAATTTTCTTCCTCCACAAAGCCGCATCCATTCGAGCAATACTCTCCCGGAACAGTCCTTCCACTTCAGTAACTGTGAAGGATTGGTTATTAGTGCGTACGTAATGTTTTACTTCATCCCATATCATACCGGTACCAACTCAATGAGGTTGAAGTGACATTGGTACGGCGGCAACCTAATAACTTCGTGCCCTTGTTCCTTCGCTACCTCGTCGACTACATATTTTGCTTTACGTCGCACCGACACAAATAGGTCTTATGGCGACAATGGGACAGGAAAGGCCTGGGAATGGGAAGGAAGCGGCCGTGGCCTTAATTAAGGTACAGCCCCAGCATTTTCCTGGTGTGAAAATGGGAACCACGGAAAACCATCTTCAGGACTGCCGACAGTGGAATTCGAACCCACTATCTCCCGGATGCGAGCCCATAGCTGCGTCCCCCTAACCGCACGGCCAACTCTCCCTGTGTCGACTAATTTAGTCATACACATATGCGCTCGGATATTTGTTTACTGCAGCCATTCCACTGACAGTTCTTTACGGGCGCTCGGTCCGACTCGTTGGCTGAACGGTCAGCGTACTGGCCTTCGGTTCAGAGGGTCCCGGGTTCGATTCCCGGCCGGGTCGGGGATTTTAACCTTAATTGGTTAATTCCAATGGCACGGGGGCTGGGTGTATGTGTTGTCTTCATCATCATTTCATCCTCATGACGACGCGCAGGTCGCCTACGGGAGTCAACTCAAAAGACCTGCACCTGGCGAGCCGAACATGTCTTCGGACACTCCCGGCACTAAAAGCCATACGTCATTTCATTTCATTTCACGGGCGCTCGAAGTAGGGGTCTTGTCCATTATTACGGAGTGGTAAGGTGCATTGTCCATAACAATGACAGAACGGACTCTGAGCTGTAATAATCGAACGCGTGTCTTCGTATTGCATCAGCCTGGAAAGAATTAATTCCTGTTACAGAAGATAGCTTAATTAATTCGTTTCTTTCCCGGAGTGCTGTGAAACTAGTCCCTACTATTAGCCCCGTTTCCGCTACTGCTATGTTCCCCAGTCATTTTTTCCTTCTGTTCTTGGAGGCGAACACCTCTCTGAATAACAGTACGCTTTGAAAGCCCTAATGTTTGACGTATGCGTTCCACAACATGATCTGCAGGAACAGAGAGACGGCTATACAAGCGTAAGAACTTCCTCTCCCTCTCGTAAAACTGACGAGTTTTCCGCACTAATTCTAATGCCTGACTATTAAGGGACACTCCGTGGCGCAAAGGATTATCACTTCGCGCTTCATGACTATGTTGTCATTTCCGAGACATCGCACTGCATTCGTTAAAATAAAATTTCACAATTATCTCACAGTGAAAACAAAACTTTCATAAACGCGCGAATCACCACTGACCACGTGCTAGCGGCGACAGACAAAACGGCAACACTTCAATACGGTAGTCAAGCTACTTATAGATGGCACCACTGTACTACCCATATTACCAACAACAATCAACTGAAAGTAGTTCGTATTTATTTTGTGGTTCGCTTAAACGTTATAATATTTTTTAAATGCTCATATTTGTGTAGGCAAATAAAGGATTATAAGCACTGTACGGAATTAAATACGAATTAACATGAATAAAATGCATAACAGTATCTGACATAAAAAGTTGTAAATTGGTGATTCTGATTGACGGGTAACGTTCTTCATTTCATTTTGTAGTGGTGCCAACATGACTTACAACTGTCAAGTGCACCTTTGTGCCGGCCCACCTATAGTTAGTCTTTTGTAATGCACAACGTGATAACGATCACAATGATTATCGCAGACATACAAGCACATGTTACTTGGGTTGTGGAAAGACTTCAACTTGAAAACCCTGTGACTGAATCCATGCACAGCCATTGAGGTCACAAAGTGTCGCAGTGCCTGGTTTGTATCAGCCAAGTCTTGTTCACCATAGCCTCAGTGGAGGAAAAATCTAACCAGATTTCTTTCTTCTTCGTCTTCTTCTCTTCCCTCTCATCCATTAGCCTCTTCCAAGTGTCAGTTGATGGTAGGGAGAACTTTAGTCCCAGCGCCTCGATTAGAAAAGGCTCTCCGGCGAGTTCGTAGACGAGCCTTGATCTTGTGTATTTAGATACACGCAATGTTGTCTTTAGATAGCGAGCCCTGACCGTTTCCAAGTCCTAAGATCATTCTTTGTCAACTTGTCCCACGTAATCTCTATACCATATCTCTGACAAAATTCTGTGAAAATGCTTAAGAGTATGTCCTCTAATTATGCACATTGTGCGAAATTAAATTATTATAAGTTAGGATAGGAATTATTTTTGCGTCAAATAGCGCCATAGAGGTCTTTAAAGATATCTAGTAACAAATTTAATGTCGTATATTGCTTTTATTGCCGCTATTACTCTTAGTCTTATGTGTATTCTATAAGAAAGTACTGTCATCCGAAGGGTTAAGCCAAAGTATTTGAAGTTATTTACAACTCGTAATGGCTCACGCTTAAAAGTCAATACATCTCGAGGGGAAGCCCGCCCTCCTTTCAGTCTTTCTTTCGTTGACTTCTAGTTGATTATATATTGTCCAGACCTCCGAAGCGTTTAATGCTTTCTGTACTTCAGCGATGTCTTGTGAACCTATTACCATGTCACCAGCACATTCTTCGATGATTCTCTTATCGCTTGAACAACGTCATAAGTGGCGACGTTAAACAACAGAGGGTTGAGGGGGTCATCTTGAAGCACGCCATTAGTCTGAGTAATCACTTTTGAAGTTGTTATATTGTCTGATATCATGCCTGTGTTTCTCCTCAGCATGTTATGAACCAGGTTAGTGAGAACTTTATTTTCCTCAACTAGTGTATCGAGTTTAGAAGAGATGATGCTCCGGTTTACAGTATCGAATGCCTTAGTGAAGTTGATGAACACAGCATGAAACTTTCCCTTCGGAAGCCTGATAGAATTTTCTATGTCATCTGATAAATTACTTATTGCCTATGTAGTATTCCTACCTCTTTTAAGTCCGAACTGTTCTTCTGGAGTTTTCTCGTCTATTTCCTTGTTTAGTCTTTCCGTTACAAGTTGTGTTAACAACTTCAACAAGTTGTTCTCCAAAGCGATTCCCCTGTAAGATTTAGGATCATGTAAATCGCCTTTCCCTTTGTAGAGCATCTTTATTAGGAAGTTTTTCAAACGGCCGGTATGTCCCCTAATTGTAGACATTGGTTCATGAGATCTGTGAGAGATGGTAGGATGATGTACGCGGCTGTCTTTAGATGCTCGCTATAAATGCCATCTGACCCTGCAGCTTTCCCATCTTTTAGGCTTATTATGGTTTTGTGCACCTACTCTTGTGTAAATAGTGCGAAGTCGTTGTACTCTGTTCCATTGGATCTCTTCGAGTAAGCATATGAGGAATTTTGTTGGTTCAGGGTCTTGTTTAAATGAACCTCCCAGATGTTCATGCCTATTTTACTAGCAGTTTGTGAATTCCTAGGTTTCAAAGCTAAATAAGGGCCCTTCATTGCCTTCGACACCAATCTGCTAGCTTGCGATTCAATGTAAGCCTTTGGCGTATTCTTTAAGAGATCCTTGTATTTTTTCCCGAGATGGCTAGAATTTTCTATATGTTCAGATTTGTTACTTGCTTTTGATACATGTAGGGCGTGTAGTTTTCTTTGCAAGTAGCAAGCTTGGTTGAACCAGTTCTATGATCTTCTTTTTTTAACTTTTGTAATTGCAGATTTAAGGAAGGAAGTATTTTTCGTACCAGTTGGTTGAATCAAGAATAACAGCTATCGAAGGTTACCTGAACGAATCGTATCCATGAAATTTCATTGTAATTTTTGTCCTAAATGGAGGATAATAATAGCTTTCACGCAAATCAACAGTAAAATTAGCGATAAATTAATAAAAACCATTATTACCTAGAGCAATATAAATACGTAACTACGGCGACTATTTCGCTGTAGACACGACTCTAGTGACGGGACTATCGAATGAAAACTAGTGAATTATTCGATAGTCGTCAACTACCATACAACAACCGATTGTTTCTGCTTGCCTGTTTTTCATTCGGATCATAAATTCCAATTGTTTCCACTTGTCAGCGCTGAAATCGACCTCCTCTTTCGCCATCAGAGTTGATAGTAGACTCTATACTCTTCGGCATGAACTCCTCGCCTGGCGTGAATTATGATGTAAACATAAACTAATAAACCGAATAATATGTTCAGATTTATTTCCCCCTCCCAGACTCTGAATCAAATTTGTATAATGATCAATGAAATTTTATTATTGTGCACTTTATCAATAGACAATCATATTATAGTTTTTATAAATACTTTCCATGTCAGTCGCGATTGAGACAGTGGAGTGAGCGGATGTGCTGAGTAGAGTGCTGAACATGGGTGATTCCCTAGTGCAGTACAGGGCAGCTATAGGAAGGTGAAATGGAGGAGTGAAATGTAAAAAAGTGATAGGAGAGATGAAAAATGGAAAGCAAATTGGAGTATTGGTAAGCTTGAAGGTAGCCGCAGTGATAGTAATTTTATTGGAAATTGGTGGAGTTCAGCTAAATCTGGGTCCTGGACCAGTTGGTGTAATTGGATGGGGAGAATTCGAAGTGATAAAGGAACTGGTCAAAGAACATGTCAGGATGAGCAAACAAGAGACCTAATTACGGAACAAACCAAAGAAATAAATAAGGAATTACAAGAGCTAAAACAGTGTGTTCAAGAGGAGGTGAATGGGATAAAAGAAAGAGTGGCTCACAACACAGAGGAAGTAGAACGCCTGAAGACCAAATTCAGGGATTTGGCGGAGGAATTAAGTCGAATAAAGTGGTCAGAAAACAGGACTAATCAAGAGCTCAGGAGTAAAAACCTTTTTCTTTATGGTGTGCCGGAAGGAGACAACAAAAACAAGGTGGAAGTAGTATATCAAATGGTAGAAGTAATACAAAGAAAAATGGAGATAAATTTTAGTGAGGTGGAATAGACGATGTATATAGGGTGGGGAAAGTGAAGGGTAGGAGGCCGATCAAGGTTAAACTAATATCAACCCTGATGATGGAAATAGTGCTGAGAAATACCAGTAACTTAAAAGGTGAGAAAATTTGGGTAAGAAGGGACATGAACAACGGCGACATCAAGGAACAAATATTTTACGCAGACACCTAGGCAGAGCAAGATAACACGGTCTAACGGCCTACATTAAAGGACAGCGTCTGATCGTCGGAGAAGGTCGCTGGTGGCGCACGAGGTCACCAGTACAGCTACAGGAAATAGACGCAAAACACCATCAGCAGGGTGTGACGTGTGGGGCAGGAGCAGAAGTGAGCAAGGTAACACTGACGTAGGTGGGAGCGATATGGCAGAAGGAAGAGGAGTGAAGTCCACGTGGAGGAGACGAGCAGTCAGCGGTGCACTGGAAGACAGCCCTATCGAGCAACGCCCAGGGGACAGCAAGGGGATAGAAGAAAGAAGACGAGAGACTATGGTAAAGGGTAAAAACCTAAGTTTAAAAGATTTATGGGCAAAGAGAAAGTCACAGACTGATAAGGGGGGAAAGAGAATGATGAAACGCCTAAAACTCCGGAAGAGTATACGGTAGAAATAGAACAAACTAGGATCACAAGGAGTAAGCCTTCAAATGTGGCTGAGAGTAATAAAAACAAAACAGAAATTGGAGATGACGTAAGAAGAAATAACTAAAATTGAGGATAGGGTTTGTACATATAGAAGGAATATTAAGTAAATTAGGTAATAAGGTAGTGACAGAGATGGTGGAAACGTTTGATATATTTGTATTTTTGGAAACTTGGCTGCCAGAATGGAGAGATGTATCCTGGAAAGGATTCGTGGTTAAAAATTTAATGAAAAAGAAGAAAGGGACCAGGAGTAGAAACCCGGCAGGAATATCACTCTTAAGAAAAGGAGAAATTAATAACCAAATAGAAGAAATACCGAATGATATGGCAGACGTATTATGGAAAAGGCTTGGACTGGAAGGGAGAGGACAGAAATATATATGCCTGGCGTTTTTGTATAATCCTCCGATAGGATCAACATATTCAAACAGGATTTTTTGAGAATCTAATAGGTGAAATAAATATAATTAGAGGGAAGTTTAAAGAAGCCGGAATTATAATGATGGGTGACTGGAATGCAAGAGTAGGAGACTTAACCCCAATCTACAATAAGGAGGGAGGATAGGTAATGAGAGGAAATAAAAGGAGTCAGGACAAAGAGAGGAATATCTATGGTAATAAACTCTTAGAATTAAGTGCCGCTGAAAACCTATTTATCGTAAATGGGTGGTGGAGGGGAGATGAAAGAGGAGAGTTGACATACATTACAACGCAGGGAGGGAGTGCACTTAACCTGGTGGTGTGTTCAAGAGATATATTGGAGATGTTAAAGGAGATATAAGTGAAGGAGTGGGCGGAGTCACACCATTTCCCAATTTATGTTACACTAAGGAGACAGAAGCAAGAGAGAACGTTAGTGGAAGGAGGGGAAAATTGAAGAGTACTATAGTGCAGAAATACAAGTGGTGTGTAAAAACCAAAAATAAATTAAAGACATGTCTAGAAAGGGAAGAATTTCAAATTATCAAGGGTGGTATCGAAGTAGCACTAAATAGTAGGAATGTGAATTTAGCTGTAGAATTGTTACAGAAACTCTTGAAGAATATAGCACAAGGGAAAAGGAAACATGAGCAAAAGAGATGGGATGAAGGATGGTATAACAATGAATGCAAAACCAAGAGAGTGTAAGTGATTAGAGCCCTGAAGGCCTGCAGGAAGACAGGGGATAAGGGGAGGGAACAGTTTTGTAAAATAAGGAAGGAGTATAAAGAGCTATTAGTAGAAAGAAAGAAACTTTGGCAGAAAGAACAGGCTCGGCTGATTAATAAAGAATGTAAAAATAGCAGGGAGATAAGGTATGGAGTAGAATTAACAGACTAAATAGAGGGAAGATAGGTTATGTAAACTCTAAAATTAATAAGGAAGAGTGGGTTGATTATTTCCAGAAATTATTAAGAGGAAAATAGGTGTGGAAGAATAATGAGAGGTGTATGTGGAGCGGGGTGTTGAGATAAGTATACCTAACTTAGATGATGAGATAACTGAATACGAAGTGTTAGAGGTGATGGGCAAAGCCAAATGTAGGAAAGCAGGGGGGCTATGGGGTTTATCGAACGAGTTTTGGAAAGAAGCAGTTAAAAGTAAACAAATGCTGGGAACTATGGTAAAGGTATATAATAAGCTATTTGAGCTTGCAGAATTTCCCAGGGAATGGCAGAGGGGCATAATCTGCCCAATTTACAAAAAGCGGTGGGATAGAGACAATCCTAGTAATTATAGAGAAATAACACTATTAGATTCCCTCAGTAAGGTATATACAGGAATCTTAGCAAGCAGACGGATGAGGTGGGCTGAAGAGTTCAACATCCTCACGATATTCCAAAGTGGATTTCGAAAGGGGAAAAGAACAACCGATAATATTATTATTGTTCAAACAATAATAGACAAATATTTAAAAAAAGTAAAGGAGGTAAAATATATATTGCCGCAGTGGACTTTGAGAAGGCCTTCGACACAGTGTACAGGGGGGCATTGTTTGAGAATTTGGCTCGGTTAGGGCTGTCCAACAAGATGAGAAGGGCGATTGAGGCTATATATAAGAGGGTATATTGCAGTATTAGAGTAGATGATGGAGTAGTATGTGGATTAATAGAGTCAAATATGGGGTTGAAACAGGGGTGCAAGTTATTACCGATTTTCTTTTTGTTATTTATAAACTAGCAAGATACCCGTGCTTCGCTACGGTATTATAATGAAATTTATAATTGAATGCTTAACGTTTTATATCTAATCCACCGAAATTCACGATCTGACTCGTTTTCTGAGAGAATCCTCCAAAATTCATGATCTGACTCGTTTTCTGAAATATTACGGCAAAGTTCCTCCCATTTTTCTATCTTTCTTTCCAACAATCGATTTCGTACTTCCCGGGCTAGGTCCAGGTATTCCACCAGTGAGTTGGGTCCCTAAATCTTTGCCATCTTTTCCTATAAGCATTATTAATAAGGATCAAATCCTTGAGGAGATCCGGCGTGGTGTCGTCATGGGTGCCTTGGCGGTACTGAACCCGCGGCCGGAGTGCAATCGTAGTCATTACCCAGTCAGGACCCTTTTCCAACGCGGCCCGCACATTTTGACGACGGTCCAGAATATTATTATTATTATTATTATTATTATTATTATTATTATTATTATTATTATTATTATTATTATTATTATTATTGATGGTTTAGAACCCACAGCAAGATGCAAGACCGATACTTGGCGGTATATTACATCTGCTGCCATTGTCATTGCTGAAAATGTGACCAGCACCATCGTCGCAATGTAGGCAGTGCGCGAGATTTCTGGCGATACTAATGATATACTTCCGTGTATTATTGACCTTATTATAGAGGTGAACAATTGCACGCTCAATATCATTCCTATCGTTTATTTCAAAAGGGTTTAAATTTTTATTTATATACCAGGAGAATCTACTGTAATCTAATTTCATGTTCTCCAAAGGAAAGTATTGTTCTTGAAAGCGAACCCAGGAAAGATTAAAAATGATCAGTTTATGATCAGAATAAGTACATTATGAACAGTAAAATCAATTGATCTCAACTCTTTTTTCACCCCACCGCCGTTAAATTGATTTACCCCCCCCCCCCACCCAAAGAAAAGAAGGCGTGTTTTCTTATATTTAAAGGAGATTCCAAACACCAATGTTTACCTTCAGTTCTGAGATATAAGTATCCACATAAAAAGAATTCACTTTTTTCACCTCCTTTCACCCCCCCCCCCCCTAAGTGAATTTCCCGTTAAATAATACTTATTTCTTTAATAGTAAAGGATCTTCTAAATACCAATTATCACGACTATAACATCTTCAGTTTTTGAGATATGTGTCCTCATGAAAGGAATTCAACTACTTTTCACCTCCGCCCCCAAGATGATTTCCTCCCAAAACGCTTTTTTCCTTGTTTTTAAAGGAGATTCAAACACCAATTTTCACGGTTGCACAACTTCAGTTTTTATTAGATGTAAGTATCCTCATATTACAACTTCAATAAATGTTTCAATTCTTTCACCCCCCTCCCCCACTTCATTGGATTTTCCGAGAATACCTGTCTCTTTAATTTTAACGCAGATTCGAAATACCAATTTTCACGTCTGCAAAATCTTTCGTTTTGAAATAATAGTACCCTTATAGAAAAAAATTAAACCAATTTTTCAATTTCCCTCCCCAATTAGGTGGATTTCCGAAAACAAAAAATCGTATTCCTTTATTTTAAAGGAGATTCCAAATACCAAATTTCACATCTGTAACATCTTCAGCTTTTGAGATATCAGTATCCTAATTAAAGGAATTCAACCCCAACTTCCGTCACTTTTACCCCTCCACCAAAGTGAATTTTCAGAAAACAAAAAATACATGTTTCTTTATTTCATTAGAGATAAAAATACTATTTTTCACTTCGGTAACATGTTACGTTTTTGAGATATACTGCAGAAATGTTCATTTTAAAATTTCACTCCCTTTTTAGTTCCCCTAAAGTGGAGTTTCCAAAAACAAATCACCTATGTTTCTTTACTTTTACAGGAGATTCCAAAACTTTTTACGTTTGTAACATTTTACGTTTCTGAGATATACTGTAGATATAGTCTTTCTAAAAATTCACCCCAATTTGTCACTCCTGTTAACCCTCATTAATTGGATTTTCCAAAAACAAAAAACGTGTTGCTTTATTTTCAAAGGAGATCCAAAAATCTCAATTTTCAGGTCTGTAATATCTTCTGTTTCTGAGATATAAGTATTCTCATTTAAGGCATTCAACCCCTTTTTCACCCTTTTTCACCCTCCTACTGGGATTTTCCGAAAACAAAATGTATGTATTTATTTATTTATTTTTAAACGTGATTCTAAATACCAATTTTTACAGCTGTACACTTTAAAAGTTTTGAGATATATATACACTCATTTAAAAAATTCACCCCCTTTTTTCACCCCCATTAATTGAATTTTCCAAAAAAATACATTTTCTTTATTTTTAAGGAGATCTAAAATATCAATTTTCAGGTCTGTAATATCTTCAGTTTCTGAGATATAAGTATACTCAGTAAAGGCATTCAACCCATTTTTCACCCTTTTTCACCATTACTATTGGGATTTTCCGAATACAAAAACATGCCTGTTTCTTTATTTTTAAAGGAGATTCTAAATACTAATTATTACATCTGTAAACTTTAAAAGTTTTGATATATAGATTCGCTCATTTTAAAAATTCACCCCCTTTTCACCCCCCACATTAACTGGATTTTCTAAAAACAAAAAGTACGTGTTTCTTTATTTTTAAAGGAGATCCCAAATACCAGTTTTCAGGTCTGTAATATCTTCAGTTTCTGAGATATAAGTATCCTGATTAAAGGCATTCAACCCCTTTTTCACGCCTTTTCACCCCTCCTATTGGGACTTTCCGACAACAACAAAAATGCCTGTTTCTTTTTAAAGGTGATCCTAAATACCAATTTTTACATCATGCTGTAAACTTTAAAAGTTTTAAGATATAGGTATACTCATTTTAAAAATTCCCCCCTTCACCCTCCCATTAATTGGATTTTCCAAAAACAAAAAATACATGTTTCTTTATTTTTAAAGGAGATACCAAATACCAATTTTCTGGTCTGTAATATCTTCAGTTTCTGAGATATAAGTATCCTCATTAAAAAATTCTAAATACCATTTTTTACACCTGTAAACGTTTAAAGTTTTGAGATATACACACACTCATTTTAAAATTTCACCCCCCTTTTCACCCCGTTAGCGACGGAAGATCCAAAAATCCTCCCTTAGCGAGCACTTACATGTTAATATGAATGTATCCCCAAAATTTAATTTCTTTACGTCGGCTCGGCGATGATGAATCAGTCAGTCAGTCAGTCAGTCAGTCAGACAGGACAAGTTCTTTTATACATATAGATGACTAGCTGATGTACCCGTGCTTCGCTACGGAACTCTACACTGTATACAAAATTGTAGGTCTGGTAGTGTGCACATTGTTCGTAAGATTGTATTAAGTTGCACAGCTCTTAACGTTACCCCAGGTACGCGATGGGAAAGTCCACATACATCTTTTCTCATGTGAAGACTGGGTTGAATTTCCATCGTAATGGTAGCCCCTCTTGCAGTTTTCATTATACAAACAGACACTCATTCTCCGCCTGTCTTTTTTTACATCCTCAGAAAGACTGTCTTTGCGGGTTTCCCAACTGAAATAACATAGGTCATTACAATGACGTCAGTAGGAATGTTGCGATTAAACACAGTGCCATCATAATTATGAAATACTCGATCAAATGAAAAACCACACATTTCCTCACTTTTAACGAACAGTACTACACTGACGATCTAACAGTCCAAAGTTCCAGGGCTGGAATGACCAGGCCGCAGACAGCCGTGAACACTCCTATGCCATTATTTCATTAAGTTTGCACACAGCTCATTCCAATCAGTGGCCCAGAGTAGTGATCAAACAGCTGGAATACTATGATGAACCCGTGTGTTACGTATCAACAGTATCAGAAAATGAATGAACCAGAAGAATGGCATGCTAAAGAAGAAAGTTATCTAACTCCCCAGCTATTTCACGCCAATATTCAAGCAGGTTGTTATTCTCGGTACGCAGCAGTAACCCCATCTATGGGAGATGAATTGCAGCAAAAGACACAAAGAACATCACAACAAACAATGGTCAATGTAATGTTATTGTTGATCAGTTTTATGAGCTTTCTATATTGTAGGCCTTCACATTTACAGTACTTTTCTTCCGACTCTGAAATACCACTCTTATCATAGTCGGTATGGTAAAACCGAGTAAAACAAAAATTATCGGAAATTGTATTCTCCATAACTTTCCGATTATGACGTATGGACTAGAATTGATATGGGAACATCTCACTAAAGGAAATATTCGAGACATTGAAAGTGTAAAAGCAATCTACATGAAAAAGGTATTATGTTTGTCCAAATTCACCCCTTCAAGACTATGTTACGAGCTGACAAGAGAACTCTTCTATACAGAAGAACTACGTCACAAACTAATATTGCCGTCTACAGATGCATTCAACCAGTTACAAACAGAGCTGCGAACCAAGAAGGGAGATATATGGGAAACATTTTACACCACAGAGGCTATGACCAGTACGGACTGGATGAAGGCAAACTATGAACTCAGGCACATAGTGACTAGATTAGCAACACACGGTTTTCATCATCGTGTGTGTGCTAACAAAACTTTCCACATCCCGAGAAAGGAATGTATATGTGTTCTGTGCGAGGAAACTTGCGACTTATATCATGTGATGACGTGTACTAAAAGACAGATGGGACTAACCAAATTCTGTTTGATGTAATTAGTCATCTAAACATATTTTAATGGCCATTGGCTACAGTAAAATCTTTATTTATAACTTTTGTTATGTAGTAAGTTTTCCTGAGAACCAATAACACAGGTATTTAAAAATAAAAAAATTAGGCACTTTCCCCTAAACTACCATTTTATTCAGGGTGAATAAACTTTATAGCTTAGACGGTGATTTTTTTATTCCCTGACTCTACATACCGATTTTCATTAAATTCTGATTACCCATTTTCCCGCGGCTCGGCGTTGATATGGACTTAGCAAGAGAAATACAAATTAAATGAATATCTTTGCTATCATAACCGATACGGTAAAAATGTGTAAGACATAAATGATTGGAAAAGTAATTATATACAACTTTAGATATTTAGTATTTATCGATAGGGCAATTAATAACAAATATTTGAGAATAAAATTTTAGGCCTTCCCCTAAACTACCATTTCACTCAGCGTGATTAAAATTATTTATAGCCTAGATTGTAGTGGCTCATTCCCCGACTTTACATACAGACTTTCATTTAATTCTCTTCAGCCCTTTTCTCGTGATGCATGTAGATACATACATACATACATACATACATACATACATACATACATACATACAGACAGACAGACAGACAGACAGAAATTACGGAGAAGTAAAAAGTGCATTTACTTGTTACTGTGGACATGACCGATATAGAAATACCATTCTTTTTCAATTTTGAGCAATGTACAGACAAAACTCTTATTATATATGTAGATAGATTTACTACAGGCCCATGGTGGAGAGGGGTGGGCCTGTCCAGTATTAGGAAATCTAGAAATACCAGGTTTGATCTTTGCAGACGATGTTCTGCTGATGACACTAACAGCGGGAGGCTTGAAAAAAAAGTATAAATGAGGTGATAAAATTCTCTCAAAAATGGTCATTGAAAATTAACATTGGTGAGATGAAGGCGTCGATATGTAAGAAGGGTGGAAAAAGAGCGGCAAATGAACAATGGATAAATGAAGAAAAAATAGAAGCAACTAATAAACTAGAATACTTATGAATATATATAAACAGCAACGGGAAATGGACCCACCAAATAAGACAAGCGAAATAGAAAGGCCTAGCAACACTTTCAGTAATAAAAGATTCTAGAAAATAAGTTCCCGAATATAGATTATAAGATTCAAAAATTGTTTTTTCAAGCTGAAGTAAAGAGCAGAATGTTACATGGTTCTGAGATATGGGAAGTAGAAGCGGCGAGTGAGAAGCTGAACCAAATAGTAAGTTTAGCAAAATTATAATGGGACAGCCATACTGTACATCAAATTGTGGTGCAAGACTAATATGTGATGAGTATATTCAATTAGACATTTTAAAGAGAATTATAAGTTATTTGTTAAGGGTAAAAAGGATAGGGGGCTGCTCTTGCAGAGGGCATATCAATACCAAAGGGACAATATGTCCGAAGGTTATTGGTTAGGTAAGGTGAAAAGTATTTTAGAGAGGTTAGGTTTAGATAATTATTGGGAGATATGCATGGTTAGAGGAGAGGATATACTATGAAAGAGAATTGAAAGAAGGGTCAAGGATATTCAAAGACAGTTGCTGGAGTCTGAGTGCACGAGCAAGCCGACTCTCTCGGTATTTAATATGATAAACCAGGAAACTAATGTGAGGATAAGTAGTGTCAACAGAAGAGAAAGAAGAGGGCTTATATGGTGGATGATGGGAATGCTCAAAAACAAGGGATGGATAAGGGAAAAGGACAATACAAGATGTGTGTTATGTGGGGAAATAAGAGAAGAATTTCATCTCCTAAAAGTGTGTAAAGAAACTATCGTGATTATAAAAAATGTAGTAATAGTGAACTATTAGTTTAAATTCATAAAGAGAATGATCGTAAATTTATAAGATGGATGAAAAATGAATAGAATAATCCTACTAATATAAGTAAGTACTTAGATGTCGTTAGAAATATGTGTACAAGAACGTTACAGGAAAGGAGAAGTGATAGTACTTAGCTGTAAGCAGACATTAGTAGATTATTGGAGGAGGGATAAAAGAGTACACAAGGGTAGGAAAGGAGAATAATAATGCATTATTTCCCACCTATTCAATACTTAACTAGCATACAAAATTAGGATTTCATCCTTATTTTATTGCCAAATTTTTAAAAACGTGGTACATGTTTCACTCATTTTAGAGCATCTTCAGCCATATAATCATCACAAGGTTAATTAGAACATTGAACTTGAATTTTTATACATGATTTGTCATTAGCAAACTTAAATAATACAATTTTTTGAGAAACCTTATTAAATATAATTATCTTATAAATTACGTCGTATGGCTGTGATACAGGATATAACAATTATTAACATTGAAATAAAAACTATTACAATACTAACGGCAATTAATTGGTCTAAGTGTGACTATTTTTCACAAACTATTAAAACTATCAATTTTATTAAAAGTTTGTTGTTTGAACTTAAAATGTTTGATTAAAATTTTGAAGAAACCTTGTCACATCATATATACTTGAGAAATGAACTGTATTAAAACTCTCAAAACAAATTATGAGATCAGGCGCAATTATTATTGTGTTCGTCGTCATAATATCTAAAACTCTAATGTGCCGTGATTTATTATAGATGATGATGTTGTACTCTTTGAAATTAACATTTGTTGTATCTTGTCAAATTCAACATGTTTTGTATCTTATTCAAGATATGAATATCTTGTGTGAGTGAGCAGGGCCTAGGTCTGATGTGGACTCTCAATCTTTATGTTGATAGTTGAATTGTGGTATTCTCCCAACTACGTATTGAGCTTATTGACATATCTGTAACAAGGGAAAATTTCGTAAGGATATACTATACTTTGATACTGTAATACTTTATTATTTTTCTCTAGATCTACAGTAATAATACCCATTTGATCGTAAGGATATACTATATATGATGTGAATGTCGAGACCTAACATTAAAGGATCAACACTTACCCCTTCGACTCCTGCCTACGATTCTGCTAGTGTTCTCGGCTGTTTGACGACTGCCTATCGTTCTACTAGCATTCCTTGTGTTGTATGTGTGGGTGCGTAATCGCGGGGAGTGGGGAGGGGAAGTAGCAGTGGGCGGCGTCATAACGGATGGAGTGGTTCGTGGAGGGGAATATCCAGAAGTATTATAGGAGGGGGTTTTGATCTCTTATATTGACTGTTAATATTGTTAGGAATAAAATTATTTGAGAATTTTTGCCTATCAAGTTTAAATGTTTGTATTAAATTCGGTAATTGTTCAATTAAAGGTGTTTTAACTTCGATTTCATCATTGAAGTTTTTATCTTTGTTGAAGTGTTTGGCTAGGTGGATATATATATTCTCCAGTTCATTCATCATTTTTCCTTTATCAATCTTTCTGATTATTTTTAAATCTTTCTATGGTTGTAAAATGGTGCCCTTCTTTCTTGCAAATGATTACTCATAGCTGAATATTTATTATATTTAGCGGCATTCACGTGTTCTAGGTATCTAGTTATAAAACTTCTGCTAGTTTGGCCTATATACGAAAATCGGCACTCTGAGCAAATGAGTTTATAGATTCCTGAACTTTGGTATTGGTTATTACGTGAATTTTTTAATTTTCGTTTTTTCTTTTCTGTTTTCCCGTTTTCTTTGGTGAACTAGCTCAGTTGTTACAATAAATGAGCTAGTTCACCAAAGTAAACGGGAAGCGAGTACAGACACCGTAAAACACCATCTAAAATAGACAAGGAAGAACTTACCGGAACTGGTGGAGAGGTGTCACGATTAAAACCATAGATTAAGAACAACAATTGTACCTGGTATCAAAATACTAAGATTAAATAAAGAACAACATGTCTTACCTTGAAAAGAAAATGTAATACCTTTATTTCAGGAAAACAAAATGAAATTAATTAATAGGCCTTAACACATAAAACAGTTCCATCTTATAATTTTACGATCATTCTCTTTATGGCTTAAAACTAATAGTTCACTATTGCTACACCTTTTTTCTAATCACTATAGTTATTCAATACTTAGTTACTTTACACACTTTTAGGAGATGAAATTCTTCTCTTATTTCCCCACATAACACACATCTTGTATTGTCCTTTTCCCTTATCCATCTGGATAATAGAAAACGTCCACCAAATTAATGAAGCGAATAGTCTATTTAAATTAAGTTAAATGACAAATTAGAAGGATTAAAATTCCTATCCGTGGTCGACCAACCTAAGAAGAAAATAATAAATAATTAAACAAATTAATTCTTCCAGAAACCCAAATCTTAGGGAAACTGAATAAATCAAGATTTTTCATTTTTCGTTCTAGAAAGGTAAAACTTTCTTATTACTTATTCTTTTAGAATTTTACTTCAGTTACACAACATAACGACACAATTAATCACGGAGTTATCTCCAAGGGAATCAGATACTAACTCCACACGTCACAATAAACCAAAAACGTACTACCACAAGGACAGGAAAAAAGGAAAAGTATAGATATATCCAACTCGAGATAGAGGAAAAATTATAATTCTAAATGCCAAAGAACATGCTCAAATATTCACAAGAGCAAGGGCCAAGTCATCCAAATTAATTGAATTACCACAAACTGGTCAACAGTCCCCTAGAAAACAAAAACAATCATCAACACCAACAACTCCAAATTGTCGTGTCAACGAACACACGCCATGAACATAAGCTACGACCAATCAGTACAACTACAACAATGGTCGTTACTCAAAGGGCAAAACCACCAAATTACAAGTAATAAAAAGAAAAGGAAAGACCAGGGAAAGAAATAAAGACAGGGAAAATTAAAATAAAATTTCAATCCTCTTGGGGAGAACTCGCGTGGACCCCCTCCCAAAAACATTTCATAGTGGGGTAATTTCATAGCCACCATTAATAACATTGCACTGTATCCTTTCAACATAATTGATGATAATAATTTTGTTTCACCCAAAGTAAATGTAACATGATAAACATAAATATGCATACAGAAAACGATTATTTAGTATAGATATCTATATATTAAACTTAATTTTACAACGAAACCTGGATATGTTTAAAGATACAATCAATAAAATTAAAAGCCGAGACAGGAAGATGGAACCTTTTTAGGAGACCTAAAACGCCTCAAGTCCGAATAACAGTTCTTCCAAACTCATATATACAGTACAGAAGACCATTTTCACTTAAGAACATGAAGAACTTACAGATTCTCGGAAGCTTGCAGAGACGCTTTAGCGTCAGTTTCCAATACTCATGTCAACGCAATTAACCAAGAAATAAATAATCCATACGGTCTGGGGACGTTTCCAAGAAGGTAGAAGTAGTATGATGCTCTGAAGGCAAGAAAGAACCCTCGTATACAGATTATTTATCCATAATCCATAATGCGGATCGAAATCTGGTCCAGTAGGAGACACCAAGCACATCAGCGATCCATCACACTCAAACGACAAAACCGTAATGGCGTCACACGCCCGCTAGATGAGGAAGACAGAGCTGACAAGAACAAGAGCTTTCATTGGTCAAGGGGCGGAGCATCGCAGTAAGAACACTCAGTAGAAGATAGCAGCATATATCAGGGGCGATTCATGCTTTAAGAATCAGAGCATAATATCGAACGCTAGGCCCGGGAATATATGAATTAAATAAGACATGAAATGACTAGGAAAAGGAAATGTGGGGTAAGATGGTATGAAAAAATAGAATAATAGGACACAGATTTCAATGGCAACTAGCCCACAACTAAAATGTTAGGGGAGAAAGTAAATGAACACGACACAACTGTGTCAATAGATTGTGAAAAATAGTCACACTTAGACCAACTAATTGACGTCACATACGTGAATATTGTAATAGTTTTAATTTCAATGTTAATAATTGTTATATCCTGTATCACAGCAATAGGGCGTAATATATAAGATAATTATATCTAATAAGGTTTTTCAAAAATTGTATTATTTAAGTTTGCTAATGACAAATAATTTATACAAATTCAAGTTCAATGTTCCTAATTAACCTTGTGATGACAATATGGCTGAAGATGCTCTAAAATGAGTGAAACATGTACCACGTTTTTAATAATTTGGCAATAAAATAAGGATGAAATCCTAATTTTGTATGCTGGTTAAGTATTGAATATGTGGAAAGCAATGCATTATTATTCTCCTTTAAATTGATTTTCAATACGGGATCTAAAATGAGAATAATCTCTTGCTAGGGTAGGAAAGTTAAGTATGTATTTAAGTGAAGTCAGGGAACTATGTATTAAGAAAATAAAGGAAGTGGACATGTGATTAGTGAGCAAGGGACACTTGGACACAGAGGAGAGTTGTTTTGTATGAGTACTGCAGTATATTACTACAATGTTGTAATGATTAGTTTTAAGTCATAAAGAGAGTGATCGTAAAATTATAAGATGGATGAAAAATTAATGGAATAATCCTAGTAATGTAAATAAGTACTTAGTTGTAGTTATAAATATGTGTTTACGATCGTTACAGGAAAGGGGAAGTAATAGTACTTAGCTGTAAGCAAACAGTAGTCTATTATTGGACGAGGGATGAAAGAGTAGACGAGGGTAGGAAAGTTAAGTATGTATGTATTAAGAAAATAAAGGAAGTGGGCGTGTGATTAGTGAGCAAAAGACACTTGGACACAGAGGAGAGTTGTTGTGTGTGAGTACTGCAGTGCGTTAGTACAATGTTGTAATGATATGGGGCACTGTAGCTCAGCAAGCTTAAGGGAGAGAAATGGGCTGAATCAGCAATAGGTCTTAGCTAGACAAGACACGCTGATTCAACCAAGGTTTAATATGTATAAAACTTTTGCCGTTTGCCGTACTTTCCATGTATTAACCATGAACCTCTAATTCTTGAACATTTACCTTAAGTGAATGGAATGGTTTTTAAATTAATGGTTGCAGTACTACTTGGTCCTAGGTGTTGTCTTTTCATTTAGTTTAGTTTGCTTTATTCACATTACTTTAATGTGGGGTGTTATTATAATAACGTGTAAACTTAACCTTCGTCTGAAGTTACAGTACTTTATTTGTTATTTTATGAACAGACGATCATACATTCATTAACTTATGGTTCGGAAAACAAAAAATGCATTTTATTTCAAATGAAACGTAATGATCACAATTACTTTAATCTGGAATTTGTATCTTATTTTACAGACCAACGTATTTCAGTCCCCAATTAGTTCACTCGAACATTGTGTAACGTTTGTTCAACTTATATCACTACCAACAAAACAAACATGCTATACAAATATCATGGCGCCCAATACCAGCAATGTTATGTGTAGTTCCTGCAAAGTATCGCTCAAGAAGAACGAAAATTATGTACAGTGTGACGGGAAGTGTGGTGAAACGTTTAATTTAAACCGTGGACGAGTTTCAATTGCTGTTGTTAACGCAATGCTGGCAAATCCAGAGAAAGTTTGTGGCATTGTAAACAAAGCAAACATAACCCTACTTCTGTTAAATCCCCTTCATATCCTTTAGAGCAGAATAAGGTCAAAGCAGACAATACAAGCCTATGTGAAGCTGTGAATAACATGCAGCAAATCCTGAAAGACGTCTGCAGCTCACTAGAGTTTCAGTCCATAAAATTTGATGAACTGCTACAGCAAAACAGTGAGCACGGCAATGATCTTGAGCTATATTATAATAATTATAATTTGAAAATCGCCGGCATACCAGTCTCTAAGGACGAGAATGTGTATGATATAGTAACTCAAGTTGCAGATCCAGTTGGAGTGGAAATTCAACCTGACCGGAACATTGAGTATTGCCACCGACTTCCAGCGGTTACAGATAAGGATGGAAGGAAGAAGCCTCCTCTGATAATTGCGAAATTCTATTCGCGTAAGACAAGAAACATGATCATGGACAAAAAAGAAAGCATGGGAAACTTCTCTGTGCAGATATTAAAGTCGGTGGTTGACACAACAGTATACTTAAATGAACATCTAACAAAACAGATCCAAAATCTATATTGGCTAGCAAGAAATACGAAACACTCCACGAACTACAAATTCACTTGGACCAAGAACGGGAAGACCTTTATGGGGGAAAATGAGGACAGCCCCATACTGCAAAACAAGACTGCAGCTGATCTACCAGCAGCTCCTACGAAGCAGAGAGATTGAGGATACTAATTAGGGTATGTATACCTGAGCCAAGTGATTCATAAATATACTTACATTGAAGTTCTCCCTCGAAGTGTGCACCACGCAATTACAAATAGTAATACTTGACAATAGGCTATGGATTAGAAACCAGATCATGAGTTAGGCCTTACTTCACAAGATAATAGCACTACAAGCATTGTAAACACCCCTCAAGACTTGAACAAAATAATTAACTATACTGCAGGAATGTGAATTATGCACCTGAACATAAGTGGCATGATAACAAATTTTGAAAGCTTGCTAGTTATGTTAAATCAACTGGACCATAAACCAGACATTATAATACTACCTGAAACCCAACGCATTAGTGATATGCCCTTCTCCATTTTAAGATATAATTAATACTTCATACCCCCCACAAAATTATACACCTGACAGCTTAAAGATATACACACATGTAACCCTCATGTAAAATGTTGCATTATCTACTGTGAAAACCCTGAAAGCTGCAAATGACAGCCTACTCAACTTAAAATATATTAAAGAAAATTACTTGATACTTGCTACTGTATGTACAGATCACCCTCCAAAAGCCCAAAGATATTTATAGAAGAACTAGGAATTACACTTCAACAGCTACCTGCAGCCACACATTATATACTGATAGGAGATATTAACATTGGCACTTTAAACCCAACTAGTCAGTACGCTCAAAAAATTAAAAATGAATACATCAACACCTTACGTGCTAATGGTTTGATTTCATACATCAATTCTGCAACCAGAATAAATCCCAAATCCCTAACATGTATAGATCACATACATGTTAAATCCCATAGAAATAACAATTTTGACTCATATGTTCTACATACCAGTATCACAGATCACAGTCCTATTTTTCTGATACAACAACAATCCCAGAAATACCATATAGGCCCTACCATAAATGGAAGGACAAATACTGGACAGTGCTAGAATAAATTATGAAGCTTTCAATAAAGCCTTAGAAAAGGAAAATTGGGAACCTGTTCTGAATGAACATGATGTCCACAAAGCGGCCGGTAGTTTATTGAGCTATTAACTCAATTTATCTCTGAGCACTCTACTAACACAAGCCAAGTAAGATCAAAATTCAGAAAGATGACACCAGTGATCACAACTGGAATCCTAGCTTCCATTAGAATACGGGACAAATTACACCAGACAATTGTAAAACTAAAGCTGAAGTCCTCAAATAATAACGAGATCACAAACACTATTAAGAAACATAAAACATAACGAAACTGGATAAACAGGCTCATTAAAGTAGCAAAAGAGATGTACTATTCTAATAAAATTATCTCAAGCTCCAACAATTCTAAAATCGTATGGAAGAACACAAATGATATAACATGTAGGAAGAAGAACATAAACTCAGATATAGATAGCATCTTACAAACTCACAAGAAACAACCCAACCAACTATCATTGCAGACAAATTTATTGATTATTTCAGTGGTATAGGTTTAGAACTTGCTGACAAAATAATAAATACCAGCAAAACACCTAATGGCATATACAAATGACATTCATGCAATACCTCAACCACAATCTATATTTTTTCTTCCCGTGACAGAAACAGAAATAGTCAATCACATAGCTGCACTAGAAGATAACTCAGTCAATGGCTATGACAACATCTCTAGTAAAACGTTTAACTAATTAGTTCACATATTCTACAGCCTCTGCAATACATTTTTAATCTATCACTAGTGTAAGGACAATTTCCAGACCCATTCAAAATTGCTATCATAGTCCCAGTCTATAAATCTGGCGATAAGAGAGAGTTAAACAATTATTACCCAATTTCTCTCACAACCCACCTTTCGAAATTACAGAAGAAATGCATTAAAAGCAGATTACTTAATTACCTGAGTAAGTACAACATACTGTTACCAAATCAGTCTGGTTTTAGACCAAAAATTAGCGCTCAAGATGCAATTCTCTCCTTAACTGATTATTTTTATAAAACCATTGACAGCTCCAAAAGGACTATTTCTATATTTTTGGATTTAACAAAGGCATTTGATACCGTAAGCCACAGTATACTCCGTAGAAAACTTGAAAAAGTAGGCATCCGCGGAATTCCTCAAGATCTAATTAAAAGCATTATTTCTAACAGAATACAAAAGGTAAGAATCAAGGATACCCTAACTAAAAGTGCTCGAGTAAAAAGTCGGAGTACCCCAAGGAACAGTGTTAGCACCAATTCGTTTTATGTTTTATATCAATGATCTGTATGAGCTAAATGTAATGCAAAAATTAACTCATATGCTGATGACACGGTAGTCACAGTCATGGGTTAAACTTGGGAGGATGCCGGGCTGAGTGGCTCAGACGGTTGAGGCGCTGGCCTTCTAACCCCAACTTGGCAGGTTCGATCCTGGCTCAGGCCGGTGGTATTTGGAGGTGCTCAAATACGTCAGCCCCGTGTCGGTAGATTTACTGGCACGTAAAAGTACTCCTGCGGAACAAAATTCCGGCACCTCGGCATCTCCGAAAACCGAAAAAGTAGTTAGTGGGACGTAAAGTCAATAACATTATTATTATTATTATTATTATTATTATTATTATTATTATTATTATTATTATTATTATTATTTGGGAGGACACTTTCAACAGAGCTCAAGAAACCCTATCCATAGTTCAGAAATGGCTAAACAACCACCTACTTACTTTAAATGAAAATAAAACAAAATTCCTCTGTTAATCATATAATAAAACAATGCAACCCTCAGACAACCTAACTAAGACTCCACACACGAACTTGCAACAGTACTGAAGGACGCAACTGTTATACTTTACAAAAATCAATAAATGTTACATCATCATCATCTGTTTACCCTCTAGGTTCGGCTTTTCCCTCAGACTCAGCGAGGGATCCCACCTCTACCGCCTCAAGGGCAGTGTCCGAGAGCTTCAGACTCTTGGTCGGGGATACAACTGGGGAGAATGACCAGTACCTCGCCCAGGCGGCCTCACCTGCTATGCTGAACAGGGGCCTTGTGGAGGGATGGGAAGAGTGGAAGGGATAGGCAAGGAAGAGGGAAGGAAGCGGCCGTGGCCTTAAGTTAGGTACCATCCCGGCATTCGCCTGGAGGAGAAGTGGGAAACCACGGAAAACCACTTCCAGGATGGGTGAGGTGGGAATCGAACCCACCTCTACTCAGTTGACCTCCCGAGGCTGAGTGGACCCCGTTCCAGCCCTCGTACCACTTTTCAAATTCCGTGGCAGAGCCGGGAATCGAACCCAGACCTCCGGGGGTGGCAGCTAATCACACTAACCACTACACCACAGAGGCGGACCATAAATGTTACATACCTAGGGATAATTATAGATAGTTATCTGAAAGGGAATTTTCATTCTTCAAATTTGATCATTAAACTTCAGAAGCTTATTTATATATTCTACAGAATTAGAATGTTATTTCAACAAAATCCTTGAAATCTGTATACATTGCCTTAGTTCAATGGCAACTACAGTATGGAATTAACAGTTGGGGTAGAATACTTGATTCACACTTGGCTCAGGTAAATATATGCAAGAACTTCAAACTGAAAGTCATGCACAAAAGGCCACTGATGTTTCGTACATATGAAATGTTCCAGCAAAGCATGGTACGTAACATACGACAGCTATTTGTGCAGTCCGTGGCCCTATACATGCATAAAATTTAAAGCTCTTCTGCAAAAAGCACAAGTTACCAATTTGCACTAGGCTGCAAGAGAGTACTGGAGTAAGTATTCCACGCTGGAACACTTTACATGGACAAAGAAATCTACGTTGTGATCAGTGCCAACCAGCATACCCTAAATAAAAGGCTATTCACATGGTTCATCAACAATTATTACAAAGTAAACCAACTTATAAATTCCCATTACAATATTTAAATCAACTAGCACACTATTTCTCTCTAATAAGAATCCAACCCTTTCCTTAACCCATGCCTCTCATTTCAGCTTCCTCCTTATTACACCAAATGCAGGAAAACAGTTCATAAAATCAGTACAATATCACCCAAAATTCCAATGGAGTAAATGCTATTCACTAGATGCCATGATGTGCATAATCTACTGTAGCTATTGTATTCTTGAAGCCCACACATAAGTTTACCTTATGTAGGATTCACACTGTATCTTTTACTACCTCTGTGTCCGGCTCCTTGGCTAAATGGTTAGCGTGCTGTCCTTTGGTCACAGGGGTCCCGGGTTCGATTCCCGGCAGGATCGGGAATTTTAACAATAATTTGTTAATTCCGCTGGCTCGGGGGCTGGGTGTATGTGTCGTCTTCATCATCATTTCATCCTCATCACGACGCGCAGGTCGCCTACGGGAATCAAATCAAAAGACCTGCATCTGGCGAGCCGAACTTGTCCTCGGACACTCCCGGCACTAAAAGCCATACGCCATTTCATTTCATTCTACCTCTGTATGTGTATGTATGGTACTAAAAGTGAATAAAGATGTAAAAAAAAACAAAAAAACGAAAAAAACGGTAGTATAATACAACAATTCACATTTCACCATTCGATCTTTGTAGTTACTAGCAAATGACTTACTACTGGTTACTAGCAGTCGAGCACCACGGTACAAAACGTACTTTACTACTTTCTAACCAATTTCAAACCGAATGAAAACTATCGAATGTTTCCATTCGACAGTCACGCTTCACAATCGGTAGTCTAGCGATAGTTTAAAACATCCGATATTCCCATCACTACATGACTCTCTTCTATGGCGTTTCGCTTCATCGTACCGTCTTTTGTTTCCGTCCTGAGGTCCAGGGCTAGCACCAACGAATGGAAGTGCTATGTCTGTGAATTCTCAATGGCTTTGTCTATTATGACCAGCGCGGGCAGTTCAAATAGGAAAATAGAGGTGAAAATTATATCGTAACACAAAAATGATTTCTTTTGAAAGAAAAATAACATGATCCCTGGACCAATCATTAATTAATGAATTATGGGCATAAATCAACAACTCTCCCCACCAAGTAACATAAAGCAAAGCAAATAAGTTCAAAGAAGTTAAGTGAGCAAAGACTTCACACACAAAAGTTCTGCATGAAGAGAAGACATACTGAAGCGTAGTCGTAATGTAGCATATTATATATATATTTCTCTGGTAATAATGGTATTTATTAATTTATTAATTTACCGCTAATTTTATTCTTAATTTGTGTAAAAGCAATTATTTTCTTCCATTCAAGACAAAAAATTATAATGAAATTTCATGGATACGATTCGTTCACGTACCAACTGTCCGAGTCTGTTTTTGGATGCTGACAATATCTGCCCTTCTGTTAGACCCCGTGGAAGAGATACTTCTTCATAAACTCTCCATTTCAAATTTCTCAGTGCAGAGGCTGAGGTTACTCTTACTCTGTGATGACGGGTGTTACTTAGCAATTCTCCTTTACGGCAGTATCCTTACACATTACTGTACCATTACGTTACATTTTGACGTCAGTTGACATGAAGATAGATCGGAAGAAAAATGGCGCAGATCAGCTTCAAGCATTAAGAATGCACGGAATAACTTTTTGTGACAAGTTGACTGCAATTAGGAGGCAGTGCCTGGCGAGGTGGAAAGGAAACTCTATGAGAAATGAACCATTATACGTAAAAAAAAAATAATTGAAAAACGGTCTATTATTATCTACTTTGGCAAGAAGATTTTTCGTCGTAAACGGACTGTGAATTGCAATTACCTGACCAGAAGATTAGCTGACATAATCAATATAACCATAATAGGAGCCATACGAAGGAATACAGAAACAAACTACTGGAAAATACGTAAAAACGGCAGGGAAACACGCATAATAGATTTCTAATACTGTACGGAAGAAGAGGTGTTGGAATACGGCATTCGTAAATAAGGCCTACACTGACTTAATAAACGGCCAAATTTTCATCAAATTATACGTATAGCCCATTTATAAGATTTAAAGAACATTATTCAGAAAACATAAAAAACCAAGGAAGAGAAATATAAATACAGTTGGACAAAGTCCTTGGAAAGGCTCTATATACTAAAAATTAAGATGTATTCTGTCAATTTAATAATGTCTTTTCGTTGCATGGAAATTGGACACGGAATGGAGCTGGCTTAAAGCGATGGAGGAGGGCTAACCAGATCATCGTAAGCTCAAGCCTGAAGACCTAGAGATCCAGCATGACGTGATCCAGTTGCAAGGCTAGACGTTCCGAGATGCCGTGAGGAGGAAGAAGAAAGCAGCGTCAGACCTAGGATGGCATGAGATAAGTGACATTTTGAGAAATTTAACTATAAAGTATTTCATTTAGTGAAGTAATATACTGCCGTGCTCATAAGTTTGATATGAGGTTAATGTGAGCAGTATCGGGAAGAGAATTATGATGTTTTTGAACCTATATGCTTACGAGAACGTCGTATTCAAGCTAGGCGAGGCTGAGATATGAAAGTGAAGTGCATAATAATAATAAACCTAGGCTACCCAATGACCAGATTGAATAACGAGGCCGATATCGTCCACATTTACGATGAGTTGAAATAAACAGTAGCAGCTTGCGGTGTTTTGAGTAGATATTAAGGTAAAAGAAATGTTTTACTGCGACGTGGTAGACATTATGAAGAAGCTGAGTAGAGATATTGTTGTGTGCGGAGGAATCGCAGTAATTAAAAGCAGAAATGATAATATGTTGTTGGAGATTTGAGATGTTGAATAGGTATTGTGTAAGTAAATGATTGAAGGAAATAGGTGCGAATTTATGCTTAGCTACAGTTATGTTGCGATTGAAAATGAGGCAAGCAGTGGAATTAAGGCCTAGATACGTGAATATATTAAGTGTAGCAGTGAGATTAAATGGTCTATTGGTCGAACTTATATGGAATATGGAGATAGATTGATCGTAATTTACATGTTTTTGAAGTGCATATAGAAAAGATATATAGTCGCCTAGTAATATATTTGTCTCACATAATGAATATACAGCATTGGAGCACGCGTTAACCTGAAAATGGTAAAATTAGTAGGCAGTAGAAGGAGTAATTTTAATTGAAAATACACATAATAATTAATTGATCGGTACGATTCTGACAGGTCATGACGGTTGAAGAACATGGCGATGGCACTCGTAAATGAAGAGATTTAATTTTATTTTGGCACACATTTTTTTAATATATAAGGATGTTGGAATTAATATTTATGGTTAGGATTAATTTCTTTTAGATACTTAAAATGGCATTTTCGAAGCCATAATTGGAAAGAGTTACTTATCTCATGCCATAAACAAGTCAATACGCAATTCCCAAACAAATCCCAAAGAGTACTGCAAATAGACCTAAAGGAAAGAAAGACCACTCCCTCCTTTAATAAAGAGTAAATCCTAATTGTCCCCATGATGAAATAAAATGATGAAATGTGGTCACGCAGCAAAATAATAATTGCCCAGATGAATTAAAGATACCTGCCCAATTTTAATTATGTTAATTCGTTAATTTGAGTTGTCAAGAGAGATAATATATGATATTCGAGTTTACCTTCCTCTATTACCAAAGATGGTCATTATTTTTGTTAGTTATAATATTGGCATGCTAATAAATTAGTTTTAAGATTATTCTAGCGTTTATTTTCAAAGGTAGAGATAGGAAGATTAGTTGTAAGGATACATTTAGGCTGATATTTCGGAGTCATGATATTTAAAGGCTTATATTAATTCTACGGTAGGATTTCGGAGTAAATGAGTGACACATTGAACTATACACCCTCTTCAACGGAACTTGCGAAAGTAAATAGTATTGTTGAATATGTATAGATGTTTTTACCCTGAGATATTGACTTAATATTGACATGCAACCACTGCGTTTGATTGGTATATCCATCCCCGATTTCGGATAGTTAATTAGCAACATGTAAGTGGAGATATTGCACGGGCAACATCATATTAAATTAGTACTACAACTTGAGGTGAAGTACGAGCAAGTACAGCGCGATGGTGATACCTATATTTTTTATCAGTCCAACCTGGAACTTGGTAAGAATTAGGACTACGAGGCCACCAATGGTTACATTAGATTTATCACCCATTCATGGGGCGAAGTGAAGAGAAAAACACTGTTGTCGCAGGTTGCATTACCAAGAGCCTCATTCTCGCCACAATCAGGATGACGGCAGCGGATTGTGCCAGGAACTGCTCGAACCGCCGAGATGTTGCACGATATTTTGAGTGCGTTTGCCCATTCGATGTTTGATAGTCCTTTCTAGTTACTTACCAGAAGCTTGCTTTAGGGTGATTAACATAAATTTCAACGGCTTTTCTAAGTGCCCAAGTGTGGACATTTTGTTCTCGTAGTGGCGTACGAATTCCCGAGGGACAACGCATGGTTTTACTTGATTGCGGTGAGTGCTGCTGCTGTTACTAGCGGAGAAACTTCCTTGACGTAAAAAGTACCAAATGTTTGTGTGTTTTAGATTTACACCGCAGACGATATCCGTTCCATTGTAGAATACGGACGAGTGCGTGGTGTGCGGATAATTCCAGAGTTTGATGCACCAGCCCATGTGGGGGAGGGCTGGCAGTGGGTGGGAGAGAATGCTACAGTGTGCTTCAGGGCCCAGCCCTGGACGAAGTACTGCTTCGAGCCTCCGTGTGGACAACTCAACCCCACCAACGACAAGGTGTACGATATCCTAGGAGGACTCTTTTCTGACTTCCTCGATGTCTTTGATTCCGATATCTTCCACATGGGAGGAGACGAGGTAAATATGTGGCTTTCGTCCTCGTCTTGCCACACATTTTCATATTTATCCAGTTTCACGCAGCAAAGAAAATACGGATTTGTTATTATAAATCTACATGTATAAAATAAGATATTGGTCGGTACATTAATTAATGGTATTTCTGTATCGGTCATGTCCACAGTAACAAGGAAATGCACTTTTTAATTCTCTAACTGTCTGTCTGTCTGTCTGTCTATCTGTCTGTCTGCGTGTGTGTATGTATGTATGTATGTATGTATGTATGTATGTATGTATGTATGTATGTATGTACGTATGTACGTATGTACGTATGTATGTATGTATGTATGTATGTATGTATGTATGTACGTACGCGCATCACAAGAAAATGGCTGAAGAGAATTTAATGAACATCGGCATGTAAAGTCGGGGAATGAGGCACTATAATCTACGCTATAAATAATTGTATTCACTCTGAGGGAAATAATAGTTCAGGAGAAGGCCTAAAATGTAATTCTCAAATATTTATGTTATTAGTGGTCCTATCGGTAAATTTCCGATCATTTATGTCTTATACATTTTAGCGTCTCGGCTATGATAACAAGAGTTATTCATGAATTTCGATTTTTGTTGCTATAAGTCCACATCAACGTCGAACCACGAGAAAATGGGAGAACAAAATTCAATGAAAAGCGGCATGTTACGTCTGGGAATAAGATACTACAGTTCAGGCTATAAA